>NW_026068185.1:706779-709243 GCF_014885135.2 Alexandromys fortis
TTTAAGAACTGCTTGGCCCATGAACTCTAGCCCTTACAGGCTAATTCTCGCACCTGGACTAGCCCATTTCTAATAATGCGTGTAAGCACCCCAAGGTGCGCTTACCGGGAAGATTCTAGCCTCTGTCCATCCTGGGAGAGTGGAGCAGGGTGTCTGTGCTCCGGAGAGCAGAGTCTCTCCGGGAGCAGAGCAGAGTCTGACCTCACTTCCTCTTCCGCCCAGAATTCTATTCTGTTTATTCCTCCCACCAATGCTTTAACCTATGAGGCCAAGCAGTGTGTTTATTACTTAACCAATGAAATCAACAGATTGATATATGACACTCCCACATCAGCAAGGGATGTCCAGAGAAATGTAGACATTGGCGTTTGGGTGACAGCATGTAACTGAGGTGTTAACCAGTACATGGCAGTAATAAAGGAGGCTGTGGGGATGGATGGGCTTACCTTGGGGGTTGGGGTGGGGCATTCTAGAGTGTGAGCAGAGAAGCTGGAGAAAGAGGAATGTCCCCTGTAGGAGGAAAATACCAGAGTGGGCCTTGATAGAATGGGAAGGCTTGAGGCAGTGAGCAGCAGGCTTGACAGTGAAATGGGTTAGTTCATCTTAAAGACGGGGCTAGATGATTTTAGTTTGTAGAAAACAATCTAGTGTGTTACATCTTCTGTGTATGTGCCCACATGCCTGTTGAGGCAAGATTACAACCTTGGGTATAGTTTCTCAGGAGCCACTCCCCCTCCCCCTTTAAGACAGGGTCTCTCATTCACCTGGACTTTGCCTGGAAAGCTAGACCAGCTGGCCATTGAGCTCAGGGACTGACTTGTCTCTCTCCCCAAGAGCTGGAATTATAAGCACACACTACCATTCCTGGAGCTTGTTATATGGCTACTGTGGATCCAAGTTAGGATAAGCTCTTTACCAGCTGAACCACATGCCTGGCTACTGTGTTTTATCTTGGTAATGCTTGTCTGTGATTCCAACATTCAGGAGGCTGAGACAGGAAGATGACCAGTTTTAGGTCAACCTAAGCTAAACAGCAAGAACCTGCCCTTAATAAATAATCAAATGAACCAAAAAGAAAATATTTCACATATGCTAAGACCATTGAGAAAAACCTCATAGTCTGAGCAGGCAACAAGAGGACTTTGGAGTTTGAGGAGACATCTGGGAATGGACATGGAAACGGACAAGAAATGAAGGAACAGTTGCCAGTCCGTGTTGAAGCTGTCAAGGAACAAGCTAAAGGGAGGTTCATTGGCACTAGAGCCAGTGGGTATGGTTGTGCTGTGTGTGGATGGGATTAACAGCTGAGGAATCAAAACAAACACAAGAAAGTAGGTTTGTTATGGTTGACACTCGTGGGTTAACTTGGCCCCAGCCTATGTGAAAGATAAATGGAAGGTCCTAAGGACAGATCAAGACAGCGGTGAGAGGATCCAGGCAAATTGGGGAAGAAAACTGAACCTCTAGTGCTGGTCTGAGCACTTGAGGGAATAGGAGGAAGTCAAGATTGCAGATCTGAAGATTTATAGCCTTGTGTGGTCGTTCATCTTCATTGGCCAGTTGATTTGATTTGGAATTACCTAGGAGGCAGAATCTGGGCATGTCAGTGAGGCTATTTACAGAGAGTAATATGGGTGGATCTGTCCCATGACTAGGATCTGGGACTGAATAAAAAGAGAAAAATAGAGCTAGGCACCTCTCTCCTTCTCCCTCCCTCTCTCTCTCTCTCTCTCTCTCTCTCTCTCTCTCTCTCTCTCTCTCTCTCTCCTTCCAGACTGTGGCTGCCAAGTGACCAGATACCCCAAGCTCCTGCAACTCTAAATGCCTTCTTGCCATGATGGTCTACACTCTGAAGTCAAGCAAAAAAAAAAAAAATTAAGCCCAACCATAAGTTGCTTCTCGTCAGGCATTTGGCTACAGTGAGAAACAACCAATACACCTTGTTTTATAAGACAGCCTGTGGGTTTGCAGGCAGACAAGAATGCTTGGAACATTTCCAATCATGATGAGGTTCAGGAGATGACTGACGGAGTTGTTAACTCCATTCACTGGAGTGGGTGGGCGGGGGCATCAGTGGACATACTCAAGGGTGAGACGCTCAAACTAATAGACATGCTGCCTGGAACGGGCTCTGACCAGATGCAAAGAAAGGTACTCATGTTTTCCTTTACCAGTGAATAAAGATATTATCCCATTTGCATAGGATTTTAACCAGGGTTTTTTACATTGTCGTCTATTTATTTATTCTGTAAGGTGTTTATTCTCCTGGTTGTCCTGGTTTCCTTTCTGTTGTGTTGACAGTGACCTGAAGCTTGAGGGAAGAAAATTGTGATTTGGCTTATGCTTCCAGGAGGCAGTCCATCTCTGCGAGATTCTTGGCAGGAATCAGGCAGGGACTTGGAGGCAGAAACCATGGAGTTGAAAGACACTTGCTCCCAAGCTCATTCTTGATGAACTTTTTTTT
>NW_026068185.1:711619-730047 GCF_014885135.2 Alexandromys fortis
GGGGAGAGGAGTGGGGGAGGGGGAGAGGGGCGGGAGGAGGGGGAGGGAAATGGGAGGCTGGGAGAAGGCAGGATTTTTTTTTTCAATAAAAAATAAATAAATAAATAAAAATACCTTCAGACATGCCCAGAGGTCAACCTGTTCTGTGCAGTTCCTCAACCGTGGCTTTCTTCTCAGAGGACTTTAGGTCATGTCAGGTATCATGAAAAAAATCTACTTGAGTAATCTTTTAATCCTGTTGAGAGACTTTCCTCCCTTGTCTTTGCTCCTAATATTCCTTATTATCTCAGTTACTTTTCTTTATAAAAGGCCAGTGAGAGGGCTTGGGGTGTGGCTCAGCTACCACACACCACAGAAGCTGGGTACAGTAATACATGCCTATCATTCCAGCACTCAGGAGGTGGAGGAGGATCAGAAGTTTGAGGTCATCTTCAACTCTGTATCAACTTTGAGGTCAACCTGGGCTGCATGAGAGCCTGCCTCAAAACGAAATAACCCTAACTTCCTTTCTGGTTTTGGAATGTCTCTCAGCTGTTCCCTGTCAAGCTTCACTTTAGAATTGCTTGACTTGATCCTCCAGCTCCCAGAGCCCTTGTCTTTATTTGTATCCATTTGGTGTTTTTTATTTCAGTGATCAGTTTTAATTTCCAGGGTCCCTCTTGCTCGCTCGCTAAGTTCTCACTGTGTAATCCCAGAACTCTCTTTGTAAAGCAGGCTGGTCTCAAACCCACAGAGGTCTGTGTGCCTCTGCCCCCCTGAGTCTGGGATTAATTGTGTACTGCCAGCAAACACCACAAGAGTCTCTATTTTTAAAGAAGGTATGGCATACATCCCTTACCTTTTGAGGATGTCAATTCTGAAGTCTTAGGGGACAGGAAAGGCAGTGGCTGTTGTTTGTTGTTTTGAGACAAGACACTCTATCCCAGGATTGTCTGGGATCTGTGTGGTTCAGACTGGCTTTGAACTGAAGTCGATCCTCCTGCCTCAGGTTCCTGAGCGCTAATAGTATATGAGTGAACTATCATGTACCCTCTGATGTGGAGGCATGCCCTGGACCATCTGGAACACTGCAGAGATGAAAGCCAGCACTCACCACCCACGTAAGGTGAATTCTGGTTTGTTTTTGCCCACCTGGGATTGGGAAGGTGTGGGACAGTTGGCTAGCCTAGCTTCTTCCTCATGACCAAGAAGGTCGGTTACCCTCTTCCCTTTTGGACACCAGTGACCTCTCCTCTGGACTTAGAAGGTCCCTGGTTTTTTTAGCGGTTTTCTTCGTGGGTATCTTGAGATATCGTTTCCCCGTGACTGTTTCCGTCCTCTCAAGAAATCCTTACAGTTTCTTGGCCTAGGTGCTTTTTTTGCAGTATAGATGCAATTTCTTTAAAAAGCTTTTGTTGTTCTTGTTTCTATGGGTTTGCAGTAGGAGGGGAGAAGCTGTACCTTGCCTGCTTCACTGACCTGATTGAACTTTCCCTACGTGTGTGTGTGTGTGTCTGTGTGTACACGCAGCTGTGTGTGTGTGCATATACATGCAGACTTAATTTCCTATGAGGCAAGGGCTTTACTGCTGAATTACACTCCTAACTGCTCTCATCACTTATACTACAATGTATTGCTGTCTCTTATCATTTCCCTGTATGTAAAAAAAAAAAAAAAAAAACTCCCTTTAAAATTACTACTGTTGCTCCGTCGTACATGTGTTGTGTGGACATGTGTGTCACGGTTTGTAGACAAAGTTGAGAGGGCAGCCTAGGGGGTTGCTTCTCTCCTTGTACATTTATGTGGGTGTTGGGATCAGACTCACATCATGAAGTAGTGAGTGCTGACTGCCTACGTCCGTTCAGCTACGTCAGAGGCTCTCCATTTTTTGTTTTGTTAAAAATCTGGGATATATAGGTTAAATCAGTGATTTCTTACTGGGTCTCAAGAAAAGTAGAAACAGATATATTTCCTTATTCAAAATACAAGTAGTACCCAGAGTCCTTGCCCGCAAGCGCCCCAGTGTCTGATCCTGTGTGCCTCGCTTCCTTTTATCACTGATGAGATCTGGAGAAGCTGTCCTCTTTCTGTGATTTACAAGACAGACTTTCTCCTGGCATGTCAACAGCTCTGAAGACAACGTTGTTAGGTATCAGCTTTGGCAGATAGGATAGATAACGACGTGCCCCGGAAAGGCTGGGCTATTGATGAGCCTGGTGTCAAAACTGATTGCCACATACAGGCGATTTTTTTTCCCCTTCACCATTTCACTGCTTTTGTTTCTGTGGAGATTGTCACAAACAAGGGCAGCTCTGGCTCCAAATCAAAACCACCATGACAACTGTGTTCCTTTCTGCTTTCTCATGGCAGGGTATATGGCAGCCCATTGTTCTGAAGGTGGACGTTAAAAGTGATCAGCACTTGGCAAACACTGTCATCAAAAACTAGTGTGTGTGCACGCACATACTGGTGGGCTTATAGGTGTCCATGCAGTGCACATGGACGCCAGAGGATGACCTCAGGTGTGGCTACTCAGGTGCTGTCCACCTTGATTGCCTTTTTTTTTTCTTGTTTGTTTTTGTTGACAGGGTCTCTCCCTGGCCTGGAACTTGCTATGCAGGCTCAGCTGACGGACCAGCTAGCCCAGTATCCACCTCACTTCACTGCAACAGAGCTGGGAATGCAAGAATGCAACACCTCACCTGACTTTCCATATGCGTTTTGGGATCAGCTAGAAAGCAAGCCCTTTGCCAACCAAGCTATCTCCAGTCTTTTTGGAGAAGGAAGGAGGGTGGTATGTTGGGGGGGTTATGTCTGGCAGTAGTGAGAGGGTAGAGTTGGGAGGATATGGTCAAGATACACATATTGTAAACATGTATAAATTGTCAAACAGTAAAGATATAAAAATGTTTTGGGGTACTGCTCTGAAAACAGCCCATTTGTGGTGCTGCCGAGCGTCTTTGGAACTGTGTAATTCGCAAGCTCACGTCTCTTAGAAAGTGTCAGCAACACTTTCTGAGGAACGCTGGACAGACTGTGGCCATTAACCAGTTCCTTGTGATTAGTAGTGAAGGAGACAAAGGAAAGAAAGAGGCTGAGCACTGAATCTGTTTGTCTAGAAGTTTTGCGGTACATTCCCTGGGAGCATCTGCCACGGAACACAGCTCATTCTATACCCCTCCCCCTCATCACCACATGTCACTCACAGATCTGCCGGGAACGTCTGTCTGCTCAACCAGAGTGTGACAGTGGTGGCTCTGCTTGGAATCCCTCTGCTTGTACAAAAGCTGTTTTACAGCAGGACATGGCAATAGAACACAGGGTCATCCCGTCACCTTCAGTCAGCTGGGTACATCTGCTGTGCACAGTCCCTACCTGCCTGGCCTGGGAGTTAAGTGCAGTTAAATGTGAGCAGGTGCAGTTAAAATGAGGATCAAAGTGGCTGATAATAGGTCAAGGACATGGCAAGGCTGGTAATACGCTTTTCTGGTCAGACTGAGAACCTGAGCTTGATCATGTGAATTTATGCACAAATATCTAGGTGTGTTGGAGGGGGTTGGAGAGATGGATGAACAGAAGAGTGCTTGCTGCTCTACTGGAGGCTGATGTGGGACTCCCTCTGTATGCTGTGAATATGTTTTATCACCATTGGTTAATAAAGAACTGATTTGGCCTATGGCAGGACAGAATATAGCTAGGCAAGAAAATTTAATTGAATGCAGGAAGAAAGAAGGTGGAGTCAGTCAGACCTCATGGAGCTTCTAAAGGAGAAAGATACTGGAACCTTACCAGTAAGCCACAGCCTTGTGGCGATACATAGATTAATAGAAATGGGTTAATTTAAGATATAAGACACGGTCTTTTGCCTTCCATAGGTACCTGCACATACACACATACACACACACACACACACATATATATATACCTACATATATATATATATATACAACTACCTATGGCATGTGCTCATTCACACACACATAAATTTGGGGGAAAAAAAGTTACCCAGCAAGCCCCAGGATCTGCCTCTTTTGTCTTCCCTGTGGTACTACCATCCCCATCTTTTTTCTCCTCCTAAATCAATGTGTTTTAGGTAAATGAGAATCCCTGTCTAAAAAGCCAAGTTGGACAGCACCAGAGAAAGAATGACACCCAAGGTCATCTTTTGGCCTGCACATACACATACATATGCATACACGAATGCATACATGGTCACACTTGTGCACATGCACACACTCACATGCATGCACACATGAATGCTCATATGCATGCACATATGCACACCCCCCCATACAAATACTGTCAATAAGGTCAGACCCTGGTGAATTTTTTTGTGGCCCTAGACCTCATGAGTATCAAGATCATGCATGTCTAAGAAAAAGCAGTCCCACGCATATTGGAGCAAATATTTCCAGACTATATGTCAAACCCATCCCAAAGTTGAATCAAATTGAGTTTGCCCCCCCCCAAAAATAGTGAAAATATCTGATATATTTATTTGCCTTTTCAAAAGGCAATTTGCTTTCAAGATGTAACTTGGTTGGAATGTTACAATAGTGTCTGATATGTAAAGAAAGAGTACTTCAGGGGCTGGGGAGATGACTCAGTTGGTAAAGTGCTTGCCTATAAACACAAGGACCTGAGCTCAGTACCCCAAATCCACATAAGAAGCTGGACGTGGTGATGGGGGTTTGGAATCCCAGTGCTGGGGGAAGGGAAAACAGATGGGTTCCTCGGGCTCACTGGCCACTCAGTCTAGTCTACTGGAGAGTTCAAGGCCATGGAGAGACCCTTTCTCAAAAACTCTGACTTACGATATGTGGCTACCCCATGGTGCACATTGCCAAGGTACGGACCAATGGACATTGACCTTTTGACCATTTTCTGCTGAGCCCAGAAGAAACATGTTGCCTTTTTGCTTCATACATTGATTCACCCTGCAACCTTGACCAGTGCCAAATAGATGGGTAACCTTTCCTTCAGCGGGAGAAAAGCCAGATACCAGTGACCACTCTGAATGCCTCAAGCCATGGGTGCAAAGAAGTAGCACTGTATTTTTACTAGAATGTTCTCTCTTTGTGTTACATACTAAGCATAACTATAGAGAATATTTCATGGTAAAAATATAACATAATGATATCATAATATTTCAGCTATATGAAATAAGAACTCTAAGTCCTAGGATGGTGAGAAGGAAGAATGCAATTTGCTTTTATTCTTACTTTTCTGTAGAAAAGTGAGGATGGGTGGGCAAGGAGGCTCAGATCAAAGCATCTGACAACCCAAGTTTGATTCCTGGCTCCCATGGTGAAGGGAGACAATCAAATCCTGCAAGATGTCTATGACTTCCATGTGCACATTAGCATGTGTACATGTGTGCACATCAAACACACACACAAATAATAATAATAATACAACTATAGGGCTTTGTAGGCATCTTAGTGGACTGTTGCTTGAACATGAAGTGTCTCCCAGACTTGTATTTGAACGCTTGGTTCCCAGGTTGTGCTGCTGTTTGGGAAGATCATAGAAACTTTAGAAATTAGAATCTAGCTGGAGAAAGCGGGTTACTGGGAATGGGCCTTAAGATTTCATGTGGCAACCCCACTCCCTATATGCTCTCTGCTTCCTGACTGCGGTTGCAATGTGACCTTACGCTCCTGCTGCCATGCTATTTCCACTGCTATTTCCTCAAACTATGAGCCAAAATAAACTCCTTCCCTACAAGTTGCGGAAAAAGTAACTAACACAGACATTTGCTTCCATTGTGTAACCTGATTTCTCTGAGACATTAGGAAAAGTGTTCCCAGGCGGCCCTTGGCTTCCCCTTCTGAGCACCTCAGCTTGGATTTCAGGCCTCTTTCCAAGGTAGAGTCTCTACTGCAGTTTCCACAGACCCAGTTAGTCCCATACAGGAAGGAATCTTGCAGAAGAGTAAAGAGAATTTTAACAAATTTTATTTCTGACTTTTTCAAAATGTCTGGGCACAGAGAAACTTGTATGAATTATTGTATCAGGTGGCAGAGTTTTGTATATGAGCTGTAGGACATAAGTATCAGCCTTAAGGGAGCCACAAGGCTGTGTAGTGTATATAAATGGTGGAAGACAGGGTGTTCTTGAGTCTTAGTGAGCCTCTGTGTAGGAGAGGGAATGTTTTAAATCAGAGGAAATAGTTGCACAGCACAAAAATCAGATCACTTTGTGAAGATACCATTAGCCCATCATAGACTATGGTTCAACACTCTGAACATCATTAATAGATGACTTTGGGGACTGAACTCCTTTGTGAGTTTGTAGGCACAGATCGGATAACAGATCCTGGGAGAGGGGATAGATAGGCATAGTCAACACAGCAGACAGAGAAAGTATGCGAGATTAACATTAAGACAGAGAGACTGACTACTCTTGGCATTTTAAATGGCTCTTGTGGAGCTGGAGAGATGGCTCAGCAGTTAAGAGCCCTTGCCACTAGGGCAGAGGATCTGAGTCCAGTCCCCAGAACTTACATCACGTAACTCCAGCTCCGGGAGAGCTGTCATCCTCTTCCAGCCACCAAGGACACCAGTGCTCATATGCACATATGCACACACATATCCATAATTAAAGATAAGTGTTTTTAAAAATGCTATGGCAAAATCTATACGCATCACACGTGTCTGCATTGGTATGGTGCACAATTGCCCATGGGTGAAACATGAAGGGCCTGCTTATTGAGGTTTCTGTCCTGCCCAGTCCCCCAGCCATTTAGTCCCAGAGAAAATCACACAGAGAATCTACATTAGGTTACAAACTGATTGGCCCATTAGCTCAGGCTTTGTATTAGCTCTTATAATTTATATAGCCCATTATTCTTATTTATGTTCGACACCTGGCTCAGTACCTTTTTTCAGCAGGGCAGGTCACATCCTGCTTCTTCCATGACTGGACAGGACTCAGAAGGAATGGGCTTTCTCTTTCCCAGAATTCTCCTGTTCTTATTGTCCAGCCTCTACTTTCTGTTTGGTTGTCCCACTTATACTTCCTGGTTGGCTACTGACCAATCAGCGTTTATTTAAAACATAATTGACAGATATAGAATTGTTCTCCCACACCACATGGGGGTGACTTTCTGGAGGCATGCAAATTGAGGAGACTGCCTCGGTAACAGCAGTTCATGGCTCTCACGTTAGCGTTGCCAGGATTTCATCGGAAAACTACATTCTGAGGCTGACCAAGTGTAATCCTGGGGTGTGGTGGAGAAAGCCAGGGAAGGAAGTCAGGAGAAGTCACTTGGATTCTGCATAAGTTCCTTACAGTTTGGGCAAGTGCTTCCAGTGATTTATATGACAGATATACAATATCACTTTGTGTGTGTATGTGTGTGTGTGTCCTTGCCATAGTATTCCTATGGAGTGCAAAGGACAATTTGTGGGAGTTAGATCTCCCTATAGTGCGGGTCTCCGGGATTGAACTCAGGTCCTCAGTCTGGATGGCAAGCTCCTTTCCCTCCAGAACCATCTTGTCCACACTCTTAAATTTTGTCTAAGCAAGGGGAAGCCTAGTATAGTGATGTGCACACAACATCTGCTGACTGCACTGCATGATCCTTGCACTGGGTTCCTTCACAGGGAACAGATTCCTGAGGAGGGAGTTCAGGAACCTGGCCACTTGTCAGTATCCTGAGTCACCGATAGCTTGACAGTGCTGTGGCCTTGCTTGTCTCAGACTGGAGCTACTGTCTGCGGAGGGATGCCCATGTCTGGGGCTACTGTCTGCGGAGGGATGCCCACGTCTGGGGCTACTGTCTGTGGAGGGATGCCCACGTCTGGGGCTACTATCTGCGGAGGGATGCCCACGTCTGGGGCTACTGTCTGTGGAGGGATGCCCACGTCTGGGGCTACTGTCTGTGGAGGGATGCCCACGTGGCAGTGTCACCAGAAGGAGGAGAGGAATCAGAGATATGGGATGGGTTCTCTTCACTTCTTTTCCCCTTGGGATGCTGGCAGTTTCCCTCTTTGTGTCTCCTGTCCAGTAGTGTGCTTCCCAGAAGGAGGAGTTACGTTTTAATTAGCCACCAGGCACCTGGCTTCTGACACTTCAGCTCCCTTCCAGGGACCTCATTGTCTCGAATTATTCCTGCCCGTGTCCTCCACTTGCTGGTGCCTTTCATGTGGATCAGAAGGCAGCCACGGAGCCTCCTGGAAATCCTATTACCCAGACCTCAGGATATTAATTGTCGAGTTCTCCCCAACGGTTACACAAGTACTGAAGAAGTATTTCTCCTTCAATAGTGTCTTGTCAAAACGCCAGGCACAGTTTGTTTTTGACATTCTCTGTTACCTTAAATAATAGTCTTGCTTCTGTCACAGCGAATGTTGACTTGAAGCTGCTTGGAGGACATTTCTCAACTCCAGCTGTAACACTGAGACCCGGGGCTTGACAGATCTTTCTCTCGCTTGCCCAAAGCAACTGAGCATAAGGGTCACGGTATCCGTTTTTCTAAGTCTGAGAACTTGTCAGATGGCTAGGAGCCATGTAGAACCTTAGCTCTAGTTGTGTGTGCAGCAGGACAAAAGCACAGACACGCACACAAACATCCACACACCCGTCAGGATCCTGGAAGCTCTGCTATACTAGAACTGACCTATAAATCAGTGAAACACTATCCAATTTGCAAAAGCCTCCGACCTGGCTGTTCTGCCTTGGTAAAGCTCTATCGGTTAGAATGACCTACTTAATTACAGCTCTCTCTTAAATCTATAAGCATCTTTATTGTTTCTGTATCTGCAGCAGAGCACAGCCCCGTGCACCACCCATCTAGCTGCATGCTCCTGCCTGCCATCTGTCAGGGAACGCCTGGCTCTTTATACGCTGTGCTTTCCCGAGCAACTCAATCTGGGAAGTAGCTTTATTTTTTTTTTTCTTCCCCTTCCCGCTTTTGTGTGAAGGCATTTTCTGAATTTTTCCTTTAACAGCTTTCAGATGGATAGGTAAAGCCTTCATTTTCAAGGGGCTGCTGCCCCTGAAAGTTTCAGCATTTATGAGGTCAGAGGAAGGAGTGGCAAGGCAAAAATAAAAAAAAAAAAAGCAGATAAAATAAGGATGGTAGAAGAATTCTATGGAATTTCATGGGAGCTGGTGTCATTTGTGTGTGAAAGGGCCAAGACACGCACAGTCGGTGTCAAAATAAATACTGAGGGGTGGTTAATTTTATAAGCCAGCTTTGGGCTTACAGAAGCATAGCGGTATGTCAGGGTTTCCAGTAACCAGGGCAACTTGTCTTTGAGCTCTATCTATGGTCTCTGGGTTATAATTGTAAGAAATGTGTATGACCTGAAACACATTTTCCTAGAGCCATGCCTCACAATTCAATTGCAGGGCTGGGGAGATGGCTCAGTCAGTAAAGCCCTTGCCAGGTGAGCACAGGGACCCGAGTTCAGTCCAGACAGAGCCTACAGAAGACAATGGTGTGGCTGGATGCTCTTGCAATGCAGCATTGTAGGAGCAAAGGAAGGAGGGTTCCTAGGGCAGCTCAGGCTGTTGAAAGACCCTGTCTCAAAGAACAAGGTAGATGGTACCCAACGGATGATATCCAAGGTTGACTGCTGGTCTACACACACACACACACACACACACGAGGAACACACTGACACATGAGTATTTATGGACCCCCTACCACATATGTATGTGTATGTGTGTGTATAAAAATAATGACAATAATAATATCAATTTCATTTTTAAATTTTGGAGAAGTGATTTTGGGGTGTTTTCCCAAATGTGAGCAAGTGTCTTCTCTCTCACCATTTCTCTACTTTGCCCTTCCTTCCTTTTATACTTGCACTATTTCCTTGAGAGATTTATTTTGTTTATTGTGTGTGTGCACTCAAGTGTGTATACTGTGCCTGTGTGTGCCCACAGAAAACAGAAAAGGATGTTGAGTGTCCTGATCCATCAGTCTCCACCCTAATCAGTTGATTCAGGGTTTCTCACTGAACCTAAAGCTAGACTGGCATCCGACATGCCACCATGATCCTTCTGTCTCTGCCTTCCGTAGCACTGGGCTTACAGGGACAAATGGTCATTCCTCATGCTTGTGCAGCAAGTGCTGGGTGTCAGCTGAACGCACCACACTGGGCAGCGTTTGTCAGGGACCAGCCACGACAAAAATACCTCTTGCCACGGTAAAGGGATGGAGATTAGAAATACAGTAAAGAATATGAAGACGCAGATGAAAATAATAAAATGGAGAAACATATAGGATATAGGTATTATGGGAGGGAATTCCAGTGTGTACTGAAATTCGCCTGTGTTTAATTTCCAACTGCTTAAAATACCCTGACCCCAAAAGGTAGGAGTAAGACAAAAGACTGCATTAACATGACACAAGGAAATGAACAGACCAATTGAAAGTCATGGGCTACATTCAGTTAAACATTCTGTTGCTAGAACCAAACAAGTCACCAAGTCACACTCACACCCCAGACCAAAACATTCTGGGGCAAACCACACCCTGGGTGTAATCCTGAGTTATCTCCATAAAGGGAACTGGAACTTAGTTGGCTCCTTAGACTTTTGTTTGAGGTAGGAAGGCTCTACTTCTCAGTTCCTGGAGCACAAGGTCTGGCAATTAACCACAGCTGTGACAATAACCTTGCGAAAAGAACTCTCTGAGCACAGTCAGGTGAGACCTTTGTTCGAGATAGAAGCACAATAACCTTGAAGGCTCTAGAAGGAAGCTCCAAATTCCCTGACCTTTGGTCCACGTGGAAACTGGCTCACATTTTCGGGCCTCCACAGCTTGTCCCGGTTTTAGGTATCAGCAGCAGGTTTTTTTTTTTTTTTTTTTGGTCTGAGATGAGTAAAGTTCTTTAAAACGAGGATGCAATTATCCATGAGGATGCAATTATCCGGTAATACTTGCCTGCTTGCCTGACACAAAGAGTGGAGGGGTGGAGCTAAGAGTATGCTTGCCACCCACCTAGGACAGTCCCTGCTTTACAGCAGAAAAGGGAGCACATATGTGTAGCGTTTGCCTCAAGTCACAACAAAATCCAATATTTAAACTGCTTGAATAGGTCATTGACATTTTCATTCACGCTGGGGAACTGGTTCAGTGAGTAGATCCAAGCCTTCAGGAAGCCCTAGGATCTGTTCCTAGAGCTGAATAAGCTTGGGTGTGTTGCTGTGCCTCTGAGATCCTAGCACTCCAGAGAAGCCCACAGAGGGATCAAGAGTTCAAGAGTTCAAGGTCAGCCCCAGCTGCAGAACAATTTGCAATTCAGCTTGGGGTAGGTGGAACTCTGTGTTGCCCAGTCTGATGGCTTAAGTTCTATCCCTGGGATCTGAACAGTAGAAAAAGAGAACGATTCTGACAAGTTGTTCTCTGACCTCTGCATTTGCACTGAAGTATATATAGGCACTCTCTCACACAACAAATTAATCAGTTAACTAGCTGTAGTCTAAAAATACAACAAACAACAAAAAAAATCCCAAAACAAGACAAATAACCAAAAGTAACTAAAAATGCCAACTGTAAAGGTCTGTCCCTTTAAGAGACAAGCCATGCCCACTCCATCACCCCCATCCACTGAAGCAAGCTGATCTTCAGCTTCAAGCCTGAGTCCTTTCCTTCCCTTTCCTTCCCCCCCCCTCTCTGTATTTCTCTGTCTCTCTCTCAAATGCAGCTTCTGTCTCTCCCTTCTCCCCACTTCTTCCCTTCCCCCTTCTTTGTTTTTCTCTCTGCCTCTCTTTCTGCTCTTCTCCCCTTCTCTCCTTTCCCCTCCATAACCCACCAAATAAATATCCAACCTCACTCTGCATGTCGTGCCTATCCACATCTCTGTTTCTTGCCAGCAGCGTGGCTCCCTGCCTTGGACCAGCCACCTTTGGAGTGGTCTTATGGCATGCCCATCTGTCTGTCTCTCCTGGTGGGATTGGCTGCCCCATTGAGGTCTCTCACCCACCACACAGCACCCTGCCTGGAACTCATGACCCACTGTAGTTACTTGGGGAACTGCACCATCCTTGCCTGGGACTGGCTGCTCTCGGGACCTGCTGCCCACTGCCTGCCACCACTTAGGGGGACCTGCAGTGTGGTCTTAGGACCTGCTGCCTATTGCAGCCATTCAGGGACCGGCAGCATTTTTCTTTTACCATAACACCAATAGTTCAGTTCATTGAAGATGGAGCTTGATTTTCAAGCTGTGCAAGACTTAGGGCAAAGTGCTGTTTGTAACCAATGGTGGGGAATAGGCTTCAGTTGGTACTTGTAACTGCTTCTATTGGAAAGGACAGCATGCTCTCTTTAGTAGTAGCTGAAAAATAACACCACTGTCTGTTTCATACATACTGATTCCTTTTATGTCAATAAGACATGGTATAAAGATTGTTGTTTATAGATATAAAGGCATCATCTTACATGTGAAAATAGAGTTAGAGAGGTTATGCACTAGCTACTAAGACACCACAATGAAGATGCTCATGTGGGCCTTCATTCTTCCCAGGATGCTTCTGTAAAAACTGTGGGTACTCACACAGGAATCTGATGTATTCTGCTTTATGACTGAACAACATTTGATGTGGCATTTGACCATATACACAGAAGTCATGAGCTTACCTTTTGTACACAAATTTAAATGCTCACTAGGGTAGTGAGCAACTTCAGCAATGTCATTTTGGGTTCTGTGTCTGAGGGTTCCTGTTTTGTTTCACAGTGAGTTAAATGCCTTAAGAGATGTGGGACAAGATTATTTGTATAGTGACTTTATTGAATTATTTGTTTTATTCATTTATCTAGTGTTTGTAATGTTAGGTGTACATATTACAGCTTTCTGTGGAGGTCATAAAACAACATGTTTTATGATTTTAAAAAATGTTTGCATGTCCCAGGCGGCAGCTGGTGGTGGCCAGCAGGCAGAGAAAGCTCGTGGTGGGTCCTGGGAAAGCGGGGGCGGGCTGGTGACTCCATGTGGTGACTAGCGGGTGGTGAGCTTGCAGAGCAGCCGTGAGCCCTGTAGGATACCCAGCGGGGTGGGCAGGTGCTGGCTGGCTCCAGAGTCCGGCACCTGAGCGGCAGCAGGTTTCCAATGGCTAGAGGGCGTGTGGGTAAGGACATGTGACAGACACATAGTATGAATCAGAACTGAACCTTTATTGCTTAGAGGAGAGAGAGAGAGAGAGAGAGAGAGAGAGAGAGAGAGAGAGAGAGAGAGAGAGAGAGAGATGCACACACCAAGAGGAGACAGGGAGAGAGATTCAAGATGGTGGGTTGGGTTGGGTCAGAGGTTGCTGGGAGTGGGCGTGGCTTGTCCCTTAAAGGGACCAGTGACCAAAAGAATAACAACCTGTGCTCAGAAAGCAATTTGTCTAAGTTGGTTTTTTCTTTCTGCCATGTGGGTCCTGGGAATGGAACTCAGGTCATTAGGTTTGGTGACAAGTCTCACCAGCTGAGCCATCTTGCAGACACACATTGTGTTAGTAAATTAAAGTGGTGATATTTCTAAATCAATGGTTGAGTTAGATGAGGCTGGAGAAATGGTCCAGGTGGTAAAGTGTTTGCCTTGCAGGCATGAGGACCTGAGTTCAATCCCTTAGAACCCATGTAAAGTGGTTAGACATGGTGATCCATGCCAGTCATCCCAGAGCTTTACTTTAAAGCAACTTAACTGCTTTCACTTTGTGTGTGTGTGTGTGTGTGTGTGTGTGTGTGTGTGTGTGCATAAGTCACTTGTGAACCCTTGGTGTCCACCCTGTGTTTTCTGAGACACGATCTCCCACTGGCCTGGAGCATCCCAGTTGGCTAGTCTGACTAACCACTAAACTCTAGGATCCACCTGTCTCTGCCTCCCTGCTGCCTGGGTTACAAGCAGATGCCAGCAGGCCTGCTTTATATATGAGTGCTGAGCATTAAACTCAGGTCCCCATGCTTATGGCAAGTAATTCTCTGTTTGAGCCATCTCCCTGCCATCCTGAACTGTTTGCACTTTTCAGATTAAAGTTGTATATTAATAGGATCTTAAACATTCACATATTCCTAAGAGCACATCAATGAGGAGACTGACCTGTCATTTTTTACTTTACTAAAGTTCTATCAGATTTGAATATTTAAAAACCCCAAGTAGGAACTATGAAGCGATTTCTGCACATTTTGATACTTTAAATTTTGACATCTGTGACCTTATGGAAGATGGAACAAAAAATGATTATAGTAATTGTCAAATCAAGAGCTGTGATTAATGACTAGAAGTAGAGAGGTCAACTGTGTGTGCCAGCACTTGCCCTGGAAGGAGCCCTACAAACCTTCTTAACCTCTACCCTTCCCCAAGGACACAGCTTCCTAATTAGGTCACACAGGAACCAAAGCTGAAGAGCCTGTGGAGACCAATGTTTGATTCAGTGGTAATTTGATGCTGACAGCTATCAACAAGTTTAGATACTGCTTTGGCTGGAGCCCATTGTCCCCTAACTTGGGCTGATGGCTGACTGGACACAGGAGGAAATCTTGACCCCTCTGTCTTCATTTTGTGACTGTTGTCTCCATCTCTGTGGCAGAAGGCCAATGTCTGACTTTCATGTCCGTGTCTGTGATAAAATACCCAGGCAAAGGCAACTGTAAGTGTGAAGGGTTTATTCAGTGCACAGTTAGTTCCAGGTTACAGCCCATCATTGTGGGGAAATCAAGGCAGGAACTCAAGTCACATCACCTTCACAGTCAAAAGCAGAGAAGAATAAATGAACACCTGCCAGTGCTCAACTTCTTTCTCCTTATTATACACTCTGGGGTCCAGCTGTTGAAATGGCTCCACCCACATTACGGGTGGGTATTCTAACCCCAGTTAACCCAATGAAGGAAATCCCCCACAGACCAGACCATAAGCCGACCTGATGGAGACAATTCCTGATTAAGACTCTTCTCAGATCGTTCTAGGCTGCATCAAGTTGAAATTTAAAGCTAACAAGCTAGCTAGATTGGTGTCCTTCATCTTCCCTACGAATCATTTTGGGTCCTGGAACTAATGCCCCTGACTCCCTAACTCTCAGACTGTAAGGCAGTATACCCTGGAACAGAAGTAAACACCTGTCTTTCAAGTTTTTTTTTTTTTTAAATCTGGTGTGTGAGTGTGTGTGTGTGTGTGTGTTTGCTGCACACACGTGCTTGTAAGAGTCAGATATTGGTGCCAGATTACTTCTTCAGTCACTGGCCACATTGTTGTTTGAGTCAGGGTCTCTGAACCTAGAGCTCACTGAGCTGTGAACTCCAGGGATGCGTGTGTCTCAACTTCCCAGCGACAGGATTACTAGCAATGCCACCATGCCTGGCTAGACATAATTATCTCCTGAGAACACAATTATTCCCTGGAGCAGTAAGAATTTCTTCAGATCATCCTGAATAATAGAACAGAGACAACCCTCGGGCAGATCACACTTTGACCCGTTGGCTAAGACTACTTAACTGTTCATATCCTTTTGCTATTCCTCTATTTAAATCGAATTCTCATGTCAGTCCTTAGGAAACTGGTCTGATGGGGAAAGCATGTGGTTCAGCGGGTAAAGGTGCTGGCTGCTGCCTGTAAGGGACCCACGTGGCAAAGGAGAGAACTGCTTCATACAAGTCACTTTCTGATCTTCACACACATGCACTGGTGCACGTTTGCACGTGTAAATAAATACAGTTTTTGAAAAGAAGGGGGATCTGATGACAAGCTTAATGGTAAATGTGGAACAAACAAAACATTTAAAACTAGTTCCAGGGGTCATGGAGGTAACTCAGTAGTAAAGTGTTTGGCATACAAGCACAAGGACTGGAGTTTACATGCCCAAAACCCACGAAAAAGCTGTGTAGGAATGGCAGTTGACTATAATCCTAACACTGGGGAAACAGAGATGGAGATTCTCTTGGGCAAGATGACTAACCAGAGAAGCCAGAATTAGAGGCGTCCAGGTTCAGTAGATAAAATGGAGAGCAATCACGTGGGCTGCCTTACCCTCTCTAGGGAACAGATGGGGGTCAGGGATGAGAGGAAGGTGGGGGAAGCAAGGGGGCAGGGGGAATGGGATTAGTATGTAAAAAAAAACCCTCAAGTCCAAGTAAAAAAATAGAGAGTAATCAAGGAAGATACTGGAAGTCAGCCCCACATCTTCACATGCATATACACACATGTGCACATGTACACACATATATGCACACACAACACACACATAAACATGAGACACACCCATATGTATTCAACCATGCATGTACCACACACACAAACTGAGATGTTCCACATCTGTTGAGATAACCAGGCTAGTTAAAGAATTCAACAATTATATTTGTGTTTATTATAAGGGGAAACTCACGAAACAGGAAACGAGAAATCCAAGCACAGCAGTGTCCTGCGGGAATGGCAGAGAAAGAGAGAGAGAGAGAGAGAGAGAGAGAGAGAGAGAGAGAGAGAGAGAGAGCGAGCGAGCACCTGGGCAGTGCACAGGTTTTTCCTCGAGTCCCAGAAAACACGCCTTAAAGATAACCAGCCAACAAGGTTTTCCCCACCATTTCCTCTTTTCTCTAAACAAGAGTAATCCAAACCCAATACAAAACTATATACAGTAGGAACAGATATCAAGTATAAAATTAAAACATAAGCAATATTAAGCAAGAAATACATGACGAATGTTTTAATAAACATTCTATTCTAAGCAGTCTAAATCTTACATTGGAAATAAACTTGGCTAAATCGTAAGAGGAAGGTAACTACGACTATCTAATCTTCAACCCCATTGAAGGCCTGAGAAGGGAGATAATATTACTTGAGTAGACAGGAAGTACAATCAAGCAGCTTCCAAAGCAAGCAGAATATGATGGAGACAATTAGCTACTGAGCAATCACTCAAAGTCTCATTTGCAATGTTGGAACAACCAACTTTGGCTAAGGCCTAGCGTAACTGACAGACCATTTTCAGAGGCAAGAAACTTTTTAAAACTATTTTACCCTGTCTTGGCTAGATTTGACAGTCTTTTTTTCCTTGTGTCTGGCTTATCCAGTCTGGATACCATGTACTTTGTTAGTGGTTGAGGCATGGGCAGTTCCTTGCCCAAAGACCAATTGTGCCAAGAAGAAAACAAACTCCAAGTGGAGTGTCTTCAGTGTTCAACATTCTCTTGGGAATAGATTGGTGTTGTCAGGAGCAATCATGTCTCATGTCAACAGAACCCTAATTTATTTAAATGCCATGTTTTGCAGATCCTTGAAGTGGCTGAAGATTACCTATCTAGACAGAATACAATCTTAATGTATCTAAAGAACCTAATTAATCTGACTGTATATATAATAAACATAAACAACTATTGACCTAATATTTAATACATGTATAACTTAAAGACTAAGATTTCATGACAGAATATTAAATAATCTGTAAACAAATGTGCAGCAAATGAGGACAATGACCTCAAAGTATAAACAATGTATAAGTATCTTGTTCAGAGGTAAGAATAATATATAATGCAATATGAAGATATATCCTAAAGGTTGTATCAATATACAAAATGTTCTAAACAGAGGTAGAAACATGCATGTATACAATCTGACAGAATAACATTGCATAGGTGTACAAATACTGTAAACAGAAATAACAAATATAAATTGAACTTGTATCAATATACAAAAACTATACCAATGTAAATTATCCATAAATAATAGCTCACAAATATTTACTCTGTTACCCACTATTATTATTCTTTTTTTAAAACAAACATAGTTTCACCCCAATCCTCTACCTGTAATAATCAACAACCCCTAAACTGTGTTCCCAACCCTGAGGACAAACTTTTTTGGGAGAGGGGGTGTCGTACTCTAGAATTTCTTCCCTCTATCATGGGGGCAATGTTTTCTTTATGGGATCATGCAAAAGTAAAGTGATGGTTAAGTTTCAAAATTACTGTCTAGTATAGTTTATGGGATCCTGCAAAAGTAAAGTGATAGTTAAGTTTCAAAATTGCTGTCTAGCTTAGTCAAAATGATAGTGTTGCTGGACTTGGAGTGACAGCTTGTACCCCAATAAACTAGGTTCAGCCAAGGCCAGAGTTGTGCATATCTAAGCAATGCTCAGTCAAGATGTTGTCCAGCCCACCACTGACCCACCATTGTCTCCTCTGTAAGGTGGTCTAAAAAGCTTCCCCTGGCTGGCCCAGGCTATTTTTAGTTTCTCTCTTTCCCCAACATGAAATTCCCAAGGAATTCTGGTGTCTCTGGTTCATAGTTTCAGTTATCTGAGAGTCAAAGTGAGTAACACAAGGGTTTCTTAAGAATAAATTTATCGCCTTGGGCTCCTGGGAGCCACTCTAGGTTCAAGTCTCTTGCCAACCCTAAGGTGGCTCCCTTCACTAAGATATGAGCTTCCCTGCTCCCCTATCCAACCTTCCTTTATCCCAATCATCCTGTTTCCCCAATCCTCCCCTTCTCACTTTTCTCTCCTCATTCCCCCTTATCCCC
>NW_026068185.1:736265-737663 GCF_014885135.2 Alexandromys fortis
TTTCTCAATAAAAAAATAAAAAAATTAAAAAAAAGAATAAATTTATCACTCTCAGGCCAGTTAGAATAAAAACACGTTTTGTTCAGTGTTAGCTTCAGGGTCTCAAGTAGGCAGGTTATTGATCCTATCTATGGACATATCTTTTTTATAGTGCCTCCACTTGTGAGGAAGACCCCTGCATCTCTTCCCCTACCTCATAGTGATTCCATATAATGGCAGCTCTGGGTTTCCTTGCCTGGTTCTTGGTACTGAATCCACATAAATAGGTCCAGTCAGCTTGCAATTCTGATCTTTGGCAAGTCATGCAGTTTCAATGAAATCATCTTACATTGCTAAAACTTTTCATGCCCTTTCTTAGTAAAGTTGAAAGGCTGGGTCTGTCTCTCTCTCAAAATAATACAAACCCCTTTCTCTTTGTGTAATTACTGGAAGGAATGTGGAATGCAGAAAAACAACCCCAGTATTGCGAGCCAAACTATGCAGCTACTCCTTCACTTCTGGTGACAGAGGAATGGCTGTAAGAACAAGACTTAGAAGTTGTGCAAGAAGATCACTCCTTTATGTTGTGTATGTGTGTGCATGAATGTATATGTATGTGGGGTTATGTACGGGTGCAAATCCATGGTGCATATATGTGTGCATGTGTATGCAGAGGCTAAGACTAACCTTGGGTATTGTTCTGCAGGTTCCATCTGTATTGCCCCCACTCTGTATGTGTGTATGTGTGGGTGTGCATGCGATCCTATTGGCTGTGTGTTCACATGTGTCTCTATAGGGACCAGAATTCAACTTTGATACATGTGTCTCTATAGGGGCCAGAATTCAACTTTGACTGCCTTTTTAAGATATGCTTTGCATAATTATTATTGTCATTATTATTTGTGGCAGGATCTCTCATTGAACCTGGAGCTCACTGATTGAGCTACACCGGATGGCCACCAAACCCCAGGGATCCTCCTGCTTCCATCATCCCAGGTCTGGGATGATAGGTGTGTGTTGTTGCATCTTTCTTTTCTCTGTGGGTCCTGGGGAATCAAACTCAGACCCTCATTCTTGAGTGGCAAGCACTTTACTGACTGGAGCATCTCTCCTGCTCATTACAAACACCGGGTATGTAACAGATGCTCAATAAATGGGAGCTGAGCCGGCTGCTGTTATTGGCGACAGTGATAGTATGCTTAGTGGTTCATTTGTCAGTCTCAGTGCATTGCAGATACTGATCAACAGAACCTCCTCCATCACCCCTTTGTATCTATGTGTGTGGAGAGTAGTAAGGAGCAGCTGAAGCTATTGGAGAAGTAATTAAACAGTGTTAAACGAATGGTGGAGAAAAAGGTGAAGCCTAAGATGAGAGAAAATAGACTGAGAACAAGGACTTGATTATCACAAGGGAAAGAT
>NW_026068185.1:738138-771916 GCF_014885135.2 Alexandromys fortis
TTATCTTTTTATACTTCCCATGTAGATTAGATCTATGAATGTCTCTCTTAGTGCCCGCATTGTTGTCTAGGTTCTCTTGAATTGTGATTTGTAGGCTCAGTTTCTTTGCTTTATGTCTAAAAACCACTTATGAGTGAGTAAATATGATAATTGTCTTTCTGGGTCTCAGTTACCTCACTCAATATGATGTTTTCTAGCTCCATCCATTTGCCGGCAAATTTCAAGATGTCATTATTATTTTCTGCTGTGTAGCACTCCATTGTGTAAATGTGCCACATTTTTCTTATCTATTCTTTGATTGAGGGGCACTCAGGTTATTACCAGGTTCTGGAGATGACAAACAATGTTGTTATGAACATAGTTGACCACATGTCCTTGTGGTACAATTGAGCATCCTTTGGTATAATACCCAAAAATGGTATTGCTGGGTCTTGAGAAGGTTGTTTCCTAATTTTCTGAGAAATCACCACACTGATACCAAAAGGGTTGTACCAGCTTGCACTCCTACCAGCAATGCAGGAGTGTTTCCTTTACCCCACAACCTCTCCAGCATAAGTTGTCATCAGTGTTTTTGACCTTGGCCATTCTTACAGGTGTAAGATGGAATCTCAGAGTTGTTTTGATTTGCATTTCTCTGATGACTAAGGATGCTGAGCATTTCCTTAAGTGTTTCAGCCATTTTAGATTCCTCTGTTGAGAGTTCTCTGTTTAAATCTGTACTCCATTTTTTTTATTGGCTGATTTGTTCTTTTGATGACCATTTTCTTGAGTTCTTTGTATATTTTGGAGATCAGACCTCTGTCAGATGTGGGGTTGGCGAAGATGGGAAAGATACTTCTTTTTCTTTTATTTTTATTGTTTTTTGTGTGTGCTGTATGTGTATGCATAGACATCTGTATATACATGTATGTGTAGGCGTGCAAGCCTGTGCATGTTTGTGTAGGTGTGCTAGTGTGTGCACATGTATGTGTGCTTGTGCTTAAGTGTGCATATATGTGTAGGTATGCAAGTGTGTGCATGTATTGTATGCGTGGAAGCATGTGTGTATAGGTGTGCTAGTGTGTGCATGTGTGGAACCCATAGGATGCTGTTGGGTGTATTTCTCAATCATTCTCCCCCTCATCATCTTAGACAGTCTCTCACTAAACCTGGAGCTCACTGATTCAGCTACACTGGCTGGCCAGCAAGCTCCAGGGATCCTCTTGTCTCTCAATAACGCTGGTATTAGAAGTGTGCACCACTGTGCCCAGCCTTCTTATGTGGATTTTGAGGCTTGAACTTAGATCCTCATGTTTGTGCCTCAAACGTTTTACTGGCGGAGTAAAAAGAGTCATTTCCAAAGTCCCGAGTCCTGCTTCTTTAGTGATCTAAGCCTGGATATGATGGTCCAGGTATGTTGTCAGAAACAAAATCTCAGTTTCTTACCTACACTTCAGCTTCCTGTGGGTCCTTGGAGATGTACTTGCGTGTCCCATTCCTTCCTTTCTGTTGAGTCTTCTAGGTTTTTGTTTTCACCGACCTCCTGTGAGGGATGGGGTGTTGGTTACTTTTCTCATTGCTGGGACAAAATATCTGATAGAAGCAACTTAAAGGAGGAAAGGGAGGGGCTATTTCAGCTCCCTGCCATCCCCTACGACCACTCTTCCCCAATCTCCTCCATGTATTCTCTCAGGAAAACTAGCACACTTATTCTTTAATAAGATTGGCATTGCACTTAGGACATTGTGACATGTCACAGCTGCCTCTGGATGTCTGTCTCCATGTAAGGGGTAGTGGCAAAGAGGAAGCATCTAGGGCCAGCACAACTAGGCTCATGTGTGAATACTTCTGCCCATCATCTGTGGGACCTGGCAGGGTGTAAATCACCACCTCCATGAGCTTCTGATTCCTCCTTCTGAAAATGAGGGTAGCCATGAAAACCTACTTCTTACACTGCACTGGGGTGCACTGAGCTAACGTGCTGGGAATGGAGCTTGTTTGTAGCAGCACCTCAACAAATGCTATTAGCCTGTGCTCACCTCAAGGGCAAAGTGATCTGCATTACCATCTGAGCCCCTGACCTGAATCATCGTCTGGGAAAATAGCACTGATGATGATGATGGTGGTGGTGGTGGTGGTGATGATGGTGGTGGTGATGATGATGATGGTGGTGATGATGGTGGTGGTGATGATGATGATGGTGGTGATGATGATGATGGTGGTGGTGATGATGATGATGGTGATGATGATGGTGGTGATGATGATGATGATGATGATGATGATAATGGTGGTGGTGATGATGGTGATGATGAAAGAACCATGCAGCTAGCACTTGCAGAGGCATAACTTTAGAGGGTGCGCAGTATTTGCCAATGTTTGCCCATCTAGTCCTCTAGTCACCTCATGGGTTCCTATCATTATTTCCCATGGCACTGGTGAAAAGCTGAGGTTCAGAAAATACCGGCTTAGTCCAGTTTGTCAAAGGGTAAACAAAGCTGGGATTCAGTCCAGCTGCTCTGCTTCAGCAGTCAGGCTTCTGGAACCTGATGATTTTAGGAGGTAGAACCAGATCCTATCTTCCCTTTGTCTAGTATCTGGCAAGTTCCCTCTTTCACTATTTTTTGTTCTTGTGCTGGTGTCTCTGTCTGTGTGTGCATGCACACATGCATGTGACATACACAAGATGAGCACCATTCTTCTGGCACTGTCTACCTTGGTTTTAGAGACATGATCTCTCAGTAGCGTGGAACTCACCAAGTAGTATAGGCTAGCTGTCCAGCAAGCCACAGGATTTTCCCGTCTCTGCCTCCCAAATGCTAGGATTAGGAGTATGAGCTACCAAGTTCTGCTTTTTTAAACACTGAAAATATTGCATTCAGTGACTGGTACTTGCAAGGCAGGCACTTTCAAAGATGGAACCCTCTCCTCAGCTGTTCTTCTTTTCTTCTCCCAGCTTCAAAGTTGCTGCTCCTGGGCAGCCTGGAATATTTAGTCTATTGCCACTCCCCACTATTCCCACTGCTCGATGAACTCCGCAAATCAATGGCCATCGTGTCTCCTTGTGTGTGTCCCAGACCTTGATGGTGCCACCAGGGGAAGGTGCCAGAACCAAATAGAACTGAAAGTCAGTCCCTTAAACAAGTGATGTCTGTGTAAGGTGGCTTACAGTAGGGTGACTCTCAGGAGGGGATTTCAGGGGAGGAGTGGTCTGAGAGTCTTTCCCACTTGGTCTCAGGTATGAAATCCCCGGCCAGTGTTTTCATAGCCTTTCTCCAGGGAGGCATAGCAGGACTTCCACTGGACATTCAGGCACAGCCCATGCCTCACACCTTCCAACTACCTTCCTGACCTTCATCTTGACAAGGAGACGCTCGAAGTTAGACACAACTTTATAGGAGGAGCAAGAGTGGCTGGCAGAACTGATGGGCATTCATCTCGTCTGCAGGTAACAAAAAGAATGAACAGAGGGAAGACTTATTTTGCCCCCTTGGGAGTCTTTGTGGAAGGAGTACATTTAAGATTATGTAACACGTGATGAGATACAAGACAGAGTATATAACAGGCTCCCCTGGGTAATATTTGAAGGTATTTATCGCAAGACTGCCCTGAGCCATATGCAAATATCCTGACACTACACCTTGTGTTAAGAGGAGAGCTATATCCCTAGACTATCGGATCAACAATGGCCTAACAAGGGAGTTGACACAGTGTGAATGGAAAAAGAAATAAAAAGAAAAGGAAAGGGCAGGGCTGCTCCTAGGTATAGTGAAGGAGAAAGTTTATTGTAGATGTGCGGGAGAGAATGGCCAGAGGCGGAGACATCGGGGAGAGTCCAGAACAGGCATGACCAGACTGAGCTGGGCCATGTGGGGAGTTGGGGAGAGGAAAGAAGATGGAAGAGAGGGAAACCAGGTGCAGCAGCCAAGTGGCCAAATGTACAAGGGGGCAGGTAACCAAAATGTCTGGGTTATAAAGGAAAGAGTCTCTGGGGGAAGGTCACCCCAGTCCCTGGGATGTAGAGTTGGGGGTTGAGGGGGAGAATGACAGCCATATCCTGTAACCCTGTTGTAATGGTTTAAGTAAAATGCTGCAGGTACCCAAGAGGCTGCAACAGCCAGCAGGTCCTGAGACCATGGCACACCACAAAGACAGCCGGGTCCCAGGCAGGAAGCCGCGTGGCAGGTGAGAGACAGAGACAGATAGGCACACTGTGCAGAGTGAATTTGGATATTTATTTAGTGGGTTATGGAGGGAAAGGGGGAAAAGGAGAGAGAGAGAGAGAGAGAGAGAGAGAGAGAGAGAGAGAGAGAGAGAGAGACAGGGTGGGGGAAGGGGAGAAGTGGGGAGAAGGAAGAGACAGAAGCTGACTCTTCGAGAGAGATACTGAAAAGAAAGGACTTAGGCTGGAAGCTGAAGATCAGTTTGCCTTGGTGGATGGGGAGGGGGTGGGTGTGGCTTGTCTTGTTTTTGTTTTTGTTTTTGTTTTTTTTTTTTTTTGTGACAGGGTTTCTCTGTAGCTTTGGAGTCTATCCTGGAACTAGCTCGTGTAGATCAGGTTGGCCTTGAGCTCACAGAGGTTGGCCTGCCTCTGCCTCCCAAGTGCTGGGATTAAAGGCATGCACCACCACCACCACCACCACCACCACCACTGCTTGGCATCGCTTGGCTCTTAAAGGGACAAAGCAGACCATTACATCTGTAACAGGTAGAGACTGAGGGATACTGGGAGAGAACCTGGCAGCCAGTTCCTTTGATATGTTAAATAGACACCTCAGCCATTTGTCCTGGATTTGGAACTTAGCAGTGGCCCGAGTATTTATTTGGGAAGCCAAGAGTTGAAATTTTGGTCCTGGAATTACAGCAGCCTTGAACAACATCCCTTCAGGCAAATACAATGTGTGTGCATTTGCATGTGTATGTATATGTATTTTATTTTTATTTTTTTAAAGGATTTCAGTAGTCATTTTGGGAAGAAGTTTACTGACTGGACAGAAATCCTAAACTCTGAACCTGTTTTGGCTGGTCCTGGCTTCAGTTATTTTTTCCAACTTGTTGCAACATCCATCCTCTTGTTTAACCTTGAACAGTTTGAATGCAACCCTCCCACAGCCTCCCAGCTCCACTTTGAGACAGCTCAGCTTTCCTTACTTTATTCATTATTGTTATTGTGTGGGGGTGAGGATGCGTCACAGCATGTGTGTGGAGGTCAGAGCACAGCTTGGTGAGCTGGTTTTCCCCTTCTAGCTTTTACATATGTATTAGGAACCTAATTCAGGTCACTGGGCTAGTGTGGCAAGTGCCTTTACCTGCCGAGCTGTCTCCCAGGCCCCTCATTACTTTATGTTTTAAGAACTGCATTAGTTATGTGTCACATGTTTGGCATTGACTGAGGTTTTCTGTCCCGCCTGTTCCTGCAGCTGTTAAGTCCCAAAGAACCACACTGAGGTCTACTTTAATCATAAACTGATTGGCCCAGTAGCTCAGGCTTCTTACTAACTAATTCTTATAACTTACACTAGCCCATAATTCTTGTCTGAGTTAGCCATATGGCCTGATACGTTTTTCAGCGAGGCAGTCATATCTTGCTTCCTCTGAGGCTGGGTCATGACTCCAGACTGAGCTTCCCTCTTCCCAGCATTCTGGTTGTCTCGCCTCTATTTCCTGCCTTGTTGCTTCACCTTTACTTCCTGCCTGGCTACTGGCCAATTAGCATTTTATTAAAAATAATACAAGGATAAAAGACCATTGTCCAGCAGTAGTTTGACAAATGCTTGCCAAAAGCAACTTAAAGGAGAAAGGGTTTATTTGGGCTCATCTGAAGGGTACAGTTCCTCGTGGTGGAGAAGACGTGGCAGCGGGAGTGCGAGACAGCTGGTCACATTGTGTCTGAAGGGAAAATTCAGAGCCTGTAAGCACTGGTCCTCCACTCACTTTTAGGCAGCCAGGTCCCCAGCCCCACGGAAGAGTGATGCTCACATTCAGGATGGACTTTCCCTCCTCAGTGAACCTGTGAGGAACTCCCTCACAGGTAAGCCCAAAGACTTGTCTCTGGTGACTCCAGATCCTATCAAATTGTCAGTCAGCATCCACCAGAACTCACACTGTGGATAGATCATCAAGGTCTTGTATTAAAAGTTGCGACTTCTTACCTGACAGTCCCACTTACAGTCAAATGTATAGCTATTACAGACTGAGAGCGGGGGTGCCTGTAGCCTGTAATCACAGGAGAATGCCTAGCAAGGGTGCAGACCATTAATACGACACCTGTCTCATCAGAAATGATTAGGCAGCCTCAGTGACTGATATTGGAACTACAAATTCAACAGAAAGGACTATGCAGTGTGGAAAGGCTGTGATTGTGAGGTGATTCATTCATAAACCTCTTTGAAAGATGTTGTCCATTCTTAAAGAGCAGATGGTTGAGCATCACGTACAGTGATTGCAAAGGTTAAGTGGGATGGTTGGGAGGCGGCTCAGCTGGCAGAATGCTTGCCCAGCATGCACTTGGGCTTTATGCTCAGCACTATGGAAATGGGGCATAGAGGTGTATGCTTGAAATCTTAGTACTCAGGAGGTAGAGGCAGGAGGATCAGGAGTTCAAGGTCATTCTTGGCTACAAATTGAGTGTGAGGCCAGCCTAGAATACGTGAATATTTGTTTCAGGAAAAAAAAATCAAATGAGATAAAAAAAAAAAGATCAAATGAGATAAAACTTAGCAGAACCAGTTTCTAGCCTAGCTAGTGTACCTAGTGTTTGGAAGAAATAATTGTGCCTTTGTGCCTAGGGCAGGTCACACTGCTGGACTCCATTCCCTGTGAAATGTGTGAAATGAGGGAAGAGAAATGCATGTAAGAGATTCTCTCTCTCTCTCTCTCTCTCTCTCTCTCTCTCTCTCTCTCTCTCATACATGTGCAGTGCATGTGCACCTGTATGCGGAGGTGCACATTCACTGCACATGGAAGAGCACCTGTGTGTGTTTAAGTGTGTGTGTGTGTGTGTGCACATGCACACACAGATGCATGTGTGGAGGCTAGAGGACAGCCTGGGTGTTGTTCCTTAGGTGCTGTCCATTTTGTTTGACAGGGTAGGGTGAATTCTAGCTGGCCTGGAGTTCACTGAGTAGGCAAGGCTGACTGGTCAGTGAGTCCCAGGAATGTCCTGTCTCCACTTCAGCAGCTTAGGGACCACAAAAAAAAATGCAGTATCATGGCTGGATGTTTGCTTGCTTGCTTTTTATGTGGGAACTGGGGGTTGAGTTCAGGTCCTCACACTTAAAAGTGAAACACTTTACTACTGAGCTAACTCCCTCTTAATACCTATTTGAAAATGCCTCCTCCATAAGAGCCCATAGGGACGTGACCTCTCTCTCCTTCCCACCTTCTTTACATGTATCAGAAAGAATCCTATACCACCGGTGTCAAAGGTGAACGGTAATTAAAAAGGGAGGAGATTAAGTTCCCTGCCAACACGTACACATCACCCATAAGACTTTGCAGGCCAGAGCAAGTATTGTGACTTGCTTAACTAATACCAGCAAATGAAACTTCAGACTTAACTAACCCTAGCACTCCTTAAGTTTCTGGGTACCTTGTTGTCGGTGGGGTTTTCCCCATGCTCAGCTTTGTGCGACTTGCTCTTTGTTCCCATATTGCTCTGGAAATAGCCTTCCGAGCCCTTAATCACCCATCAGCCATGTTCACAATGATGCCTTCATTCTACTCCACCTTGGGTATCAGTTCTTGTGCCTTCACGAGCTGGGCCATGCATTGGTCTGGCTGGTTGCCAAGTGACCATAATCATGTTACTTTAACTCTCAGAAACCTCTGAGACTTCTGATGGGGATGTAAAGGTGTTTAGTCCCCACAGCTGTGGAGAGTGTTAGCCGTGATCGCAGCTGCAGCCCTGAGCACAGTGCCCTCGGTCCCTGAAGACAGCGATCCCTTCCTGCTTTCCTTCTTTCCTTCCTCCCTCCCCTCTTCTAACCCTTTAGCCATTAATCATGCATCATCACGCTCTTGTCCCGAGTTTCCTCTTGTGTGGGGGGGTGGGAACACCTGTATGTGAAGGTGCACACACAGTGGACACAAATGAACACTTGTGTGGAGGTCAGAGAACAGCTAGGTTGTCGTTTTGCAAGCACCATCCACCTTGTTTTATTGAGAAAGAGTCTCACTGGCCTGGAGCTAACGGACTAGGCTAGGCTGGCTGGCCAGCAAGCTGCAGGGACCTGCCTCTCTCCAGCTTCCCAGGAATAGGAGGTACCTCCATGCCCAACCTTTGAAATTCAGGTTCTGGGGGTTGGAGTAAGGTCCCTGTTTTCAAACAGCAAGCAGTTTGCAGACTGAGGTATTTCCTTCCCAGCACCCTTTGCTTGGATATTCCTTATCACTTACGTCACTTGGGATTTGCCCTTATCTTTTTATGAGTACTTATGGAGCACCCATTTTATGACTGAGCATCCATGTACTGTAGCTAATGGCAGCTAAGCAGTCCAGTCTCCCCAGGTTTCTCAACTCAGTTGCTCAATCCATGAGCAGATATGCTAATTGATTTTCCACGAATCTTTGTTAATTAGAATTCCATGTTAGCACACTCACGCATATGCACGTGTGTGTGTGTGTGTGTGTGTGTGTGTGTGTGAACAACCTCAGGTGTTGCCCCTTGTCTTCAACCTTGTTCAAGATAGTATCTCTTATCCATAACTGCTTATGGCAAGGTTACTGGCCTGTGAACTTCCAGAGAGTCTCCTGTCCCATCCTTCTGTGGGAGGGTTGGGGTTTCAGCTGCTCACACTACACAGCTGGCTTTTGTGTGCTTTCTGCAGATTCACACTCAGATCTGCAGGCCTGAAGGACAAACGTTTTACCCAGCAGCCCCAGAACTCTAAGTTCCTATTAATAGAAAACTGAGTCCAGCCGGCTCCATCAATAAAGGCTGCTCAGTCACACGGTGGCACGTAGGCAGAAGGCACTGGGGCACAGAACTGTGACTACACGGCTTATTAGGGTGAGATTGTTCCCACTTCAGTTATCTCTCTGCCCCCTCCAGGATCCCTGCCACAGTTTAATAGTTTAAGATCACCAGTGCTGTTATTAAAATGTTCCTTAAGTGATTCGCTATTTTCCTTAAATAAACCCAGTTTCAAAGGAGACCTTAACTCATTACTATAATGGAAAATCAATGTCCCTAGTCATCAGGCAGTTATGCCAAAAATAGATACAATAAAAATGATCAAATTCAGAGTGATGTTGCTGACCCAGACCCCTCGGTCTGAGGCCAGTTTGCTCTTATTACAAAGGAAATTGGACATTGTTGAATGGTGCTTTAACCACTGAGCTAAATCGTTCTTTTTAGCATAAGAACTGAGAGAGCAGGAGACGCAGGTGAGTTGGTAGAGTGCTCATCTAGCACGTGCAAACCCTGGCTTCCATCCCCAACTCGAGCATGGTGGCCCAACCTGTAATCCCAATGCTCAGGAAGCAAAGGCAGGAGAACCAGGAGGTTAAGGCCATCCTTGGCTACACAGGAGTTTGAGGCCAGCCGGGATATAGAAGATTCTGTCTAAAAGAAAGGGGAGGGATATCAGATGAGATGGCTCAGTAGGTACTTGATGTTCAGCCCTGAGGATCTCAGGTTGATTCTTTGGACTCACACGGAGAACCGACTGACTCCTGCACGTTGTCCTCTGACTTTACATGTACGCTATGACATGTATGTGCCCGAGCACTCGCACACTAAATGTAACTGTTTTCTAACTGAGTGTGGTGGCACACATCTTTAGTCCAAGCACCTTTACAAAGGAGGTGAAACCAGGCGGAGCCTTGAGTTCCAGGTCAGCCTGGTCTACAGAAAGTCACAGGGCAGTCACGCCTACACAGAAAAACTGCTTTGAAAATCTAAGCAACCAACCAATCAACCAAACAGAAAAACAAACAAACAGACAAAGAACACACCAAACTATTATTATAGAAATGTTATCAAAATCAATGTTGCTTTGTAGAATACCCAGGGTCTACCTAAAATTTACCGTGGATCAATCATTATCTCACCGTGATGACTGACACGGATGCTCAACTTGACAAGATCTAGAGCATCGTCAAAGAGACAGACCCCTGCAGAGGCATGTCTGTAAGAATTTCCAGACTAGGTTAACTGAAGTGGGTATCCCAACTGTGGGCAGCATTTTCCTGAGCCACAGTCTTGGACAGAGCTGTGGTGTGTGGGGGGGGACACATACACACACACACACACACAGAGAGAGAGAGAGAGAGAGAGAGAGAGAGAGAGAGAGAGAACACGCATCTCCCTCTTCATTCTAACTGCAAGCACTGCGTGACCAGCTGCCTCAGTCTGCCTCCATACCTCTCCCACTGTGATGAACTGTACCCACGAACTGAGAGCCACAATAAACTCTTCCTCCCTTAAGTTGCTTTTCTTCAGGCATTTTGTCACAGTCAGGAAAGTAACTAATTCTCCAAACTTACCAGAGACTGTAGGAGAAGGCCTTGGAGAAGCATGTGTGATGGCCAGAGCACTGGTAGCTACACTTTCAGAACTCATACGAAGGGCTGCAGTGATAAGATGCCCATGGCAAGGCGAGGCAAGTCAGCGAGTGCAAATGAGAAGCAGGCAGTCTTGATGGGCATGAGGGAAGCTGGAGAGGGGAGACACCCCAGCATCCATCATGCATACACGTTTTAGAGACTGTTGAGTTGAACACTGCAGAATCAGGTTCTAGGGGCAGAAGGAACTCAGTGACATCTTTAAAGAAAGGCTGTAGAAGGCATGGTTGAGGAGCCATAGGCTATCTCCAGCGCAGATGACATGGTAAGTCACTTAGCTCATGGAAGAAAGGGACACGTGTAAGAGTCACGGCCAGACAACCCCGAGAATCCACCTGCCTCTGCCTGTCCAGCACTGTAACCATGATTACTCATCACCAGAGAAATTCAGGTTTCTGACTTTATTTCATCCAGCTCTGCAAACTCTCTATCACATTTTTTAGAATGTTTTCATCATTGATCTTAAGACAATTGTGTTGAAATTCAGAAGAGTATAATTGCTTTCAAGACCCGGGGTCAACTTGGCTCCCAGGAAGTGAGCTCCCCGCTTTCTCAAACCCCCAGATCCCCCTCTGTTTCTGGCTTTCACCACTTCTTCTCCCCCTCACCCCCACAAACCTTCACGTAAATTGTTGAGAAATTGCATGGGTAAGACCAGCCTCAACCCTTGATGCCTGAAATATCTTTTTCTGACCCCGCAGCTGGATATAAAATTCTTTGTAGGTAATTTACCTTCATGCGTGCAGCCTGCGCGCTAGTGTCTTCTGACAGCTGTCATTGCTCACGGGAAGCCTGGTCTAACCGGATTCCTATTTCCTTCCAGTCCCCCTTTAAATCTAGAATAAGGACTGCCACCCTGGGTGAAGAGATACTTTGCCATAGTGTGCCAATGTGTGGGCCTTCCTTGCACTAATTCTGATCAGCATTCGGGCTTCTTTTCAATTCTGGAATTGCTTGAATCATCTATGTGACATCTTTCTCCCATGATTCCTTTACTTTTTGTCTTGATCAGGTGCCAAGACGCCTGGATTTTCTCTCCACACCTTTTCTTTCCTTTTCCTGAGTGCAATATTTTAAACTTTTCTTTGACAGCTCATACACATACACAATATATCTTGATCACATCCTCCTTCAACTGCTCCTCCACACCTTCCCTCTATTATTATATCCTTTGTCCTTTACCCCCCTCAGCTCGCCAAGGAATGTCTTGATTTATATCCACTAATCTTTTTATTAACAGTTTTAGTTGATGTATTTTTTTTTAATGCTTGACCACTTGACTTCCAGGAAACATTTTTTGCTATCTTACAGTCTGGTTTCTAGCGCTGGGGAGATGACTCAGTGATTAAGAGTGTATCTGCTCTTGCGGAAAGCTGGACTGCAGTTCCCCATGCCCACACCAAGTGGCTCACAATCGCTTGTGGGCTACTGGATAGTTGATTCCTTTCTTCTGGCTTCCATGTGTAGTGGCATTTCAATTGTATTTTAATAAATAAAGACTGCCTGAAGATCTGAGAGTCAAACAGTCCCACTGGTCAGCCTTACAGACCAGATTATGGGAGCACACATCTTTAATCTCAGTAGCTATAATAACACACACCTTTAATCCCAGTAGCCATAGAAAATGGGTGGTGTTGATTGTTTTGCTTTTTGGGCCTTCAGGTTGAACCCAAATTTCTGACCCTGAGCTTTTATTAATCATGTTTCATCCATGGACACCTTCACTCGTGAGAACTTTGCGATAGTGATTGAGCAAGCATTGATCTATGGGTATAACAGAGTTATTGTTAGGAGTCATTCTATTGCTACATCCCTTAGCAGAATAGTAGTATTTGATATTCCCCTAGGTCCATGGGCCAGCCAGTCTCAGTTTCTTGGTCACTCAAGCAGTGACCTTATATCTGAGCAGAGAGTGGTTGGTTACTCCCACAGCACCAAGCCACTATTGCAACAGTGTATCTTGCAGGCAGACCATTGTAGATCTCAGGGTTTGTAGCTAGGTTAGTGTTTACCTTTCTCATCTGGTTTCATACAGTTGCTGTTTTCAGCAATAGAGCCTTACCGTCAGCTTGTAGAGAACAGCCAGTAAGCCTTGACCATCACCTGGATTGCTTGGGGGTTTCCATGGTGCCCCTTTGGTCAAAATTCAATTAGATGTAACCCAGTTCTGGCACTGGACATTTTTACTTGGTGGCAAGAGATGTCTTGTTGGGGCTTTATCTCCCCATTATTTGGTAGTTTCATTTCGATTTCTTTCACATGTGTGTATACTTTAGGAAGCTTCTGGTGTAGTAGATTTCCACATGACCCTTCAAATGGATCTTAGTGTTAGCTGCCCTTCCCTGTATGCTCTCTCCACTTCCCTCTACCACTTCTATCTTCCTCTTCTGTCTCTTCCCTCTGTCCCTTCAGAACTAAATATTCTATCTTCTCTTCCTTGGGAGATACATACTTCCCACCCAGTTCCTTATTCTATAAGTAAACCACTCATAAGGAAAAATTAGATTTCTCCAGCAGAGTCCTACTCTGTATACAAATCACACTTAAAGGTAGGTCTCATGCCCAGTGATGGATGACCAACAGAAAATGAATTCGGTGTTTTGAGAGAATTTTTTTTTGTCTCATAAAACTTTGGGCTTTTAAAAATGTTACTTTGTTTATACATTATGACTTTTAATTTTGTGTCTTTATGGTGTGTGTCTGTCTGCATATATATACTATGTATATATATACATCTATATAGTACATATAAATGTATATATGTTTCTTGTGCTTTTTCTTTTGTTTTATTCCAGTTTGTCAGTTCTTTAGCTTGCAAGTTTATTTTCTAAAGGGAGTGAGAAAGATGATATAGAGATGAATGGGTGGGGAGGTGGGAGGATCAGGGGTGAGGGAGGGGAAATTGGTTAGAATACATTGTATAAAAGTAAAAAAAAATAGAGTTCTGTTTTTTTGTGGTTTCCCTTTGGATATGATGTCATGGAAGTCTCTCTCTATCTGAATCAATCTTTTATGGAGAATTTTTCTGTTTTCCTTAGTTATCTGCTCATCTCTCAGCTTCCCAGAGTGTGAGGGTGAAGAAAGAGAAATGCTGCTTTGAGACTCTTTATCTTTCCCACTCTTTTTTGTTCTCAGTTAGCTGCCAACGTAATTGTTTTATCAGTGTGAGTGTGAGTGTGCATAAGAGTGTGTATTCATGGTTGCGTATGTGTGGGTGCGCATATGTGATCTGTGCCTTTGTGTGCTCATGTGTTGAGATCACAGGCTGACAAAGGCTGTTGGCGTCTTGTCTTTCTCTAGAAGTTCTACATTTTATTTACTGAGGTAAAGTGTTTTTGCTGAATCAAAAACTCATTGATTCAGCTAGCCAGCTTGCCCTGGAATTCCTGTCTCTGCCGCCTGAGCTCTGAGGTTGTGGCAAGACTCCATGCCCACTTTTGTACGTGTTCTGAAAATCTGGAGTCAGGTTCTTTCATCCACATAACAAGGACTTTGGCCACTGACCCACCTTTTCAATCCTACCAAGTAAATTTTAAGAAAGAGGAATAGAAATGATATCAGGTTCTGGGCATGGGAACAAATCTTACTGATTGGCAGACTTCCCTATCGGGTGTGCCTAGACAAGCAAGCCTCAATCTGAAATATCAACACCCACATCGGTTGTCTTCCCAAACAGAATGGAGCCATGTATCATAGCTGGCTGATATCATCCAGATGAGGTAAGCATGAGATATGGGGTTACTGTCAGTACATCATAGTCCATTGTTTTACTATAGATGTTTATTCACATTTAAAATTTTTATTTCATTTTAAGTATGTGTGTATATATGATATGTATACATAATTGTTTTCAAATTTTAAGTACTTATTTATTTTATTTTATATGCATGAGTGTTTTACCTGCCTGTATGTCTATGTGCTACATCTTGCTTGGTGCCGAAGAGGCCAGAAAAGAGTGTTGGATCCCCTGAAATGGAACTACACGTAGTTGAGAACAATCATGCTGGTGCTGGGAACTGAACCTGGGTCTTCTGCAAGAGCAACAAGTGCTTTAAACCCTGGAGTCATCTGTCCAGCCGTAACAATAGTTTTTTTTTTTTTCAATGAGAAAGAAGAATGTGGGACCAGAGAGATGGCCCAGCAGTTAATAACTTTCTGCTGTTCTGCAGCATTCAAGTGCGGTTCCTGGCAGCCACACTGGAGCCTTCTAACTGCCTGTGACTTGGGCTTCAGGGTAAATGATGCCCTCTCCTGGCCTCCACAGGCATACACATATACATAAATAAGAGGAATGAAATTTGCCAGGAAATGGAGATGATTAGAAAAACAAATAAATCATGATTTTTTTCTCATTCATGGGCCTTAGGCTTCATAGATTTGCAAAATCATATGGCATAAAAGCAAAGCTCACTAGGGGAAGGATGACTAGTGGGAGGGGGAGAGATATGTGGATTGTGGGGTCAGAGGAAATATGCTTGAAGTTCAATATACATGTGGATAAAAATATCTTAGGCACCTTAAATTTAAGGTACATAATAGATGCAGGACCCTGTAGGAAGTTTTTCTCTGTCCTGTCAGTCAACTCTACCCTACCAGCCAGCTCCCAAATAACCACATTGAGATTTATTAATCATAAATGGTTTGCCAATAGCTCAGGCTTCTTACTAATTAGCTCTTACAACTTACATTAACCTGTATTTCTTATCAATGCTCTACCATGTGGGGGTACCCATTTTCAGCATGACATGTTCATCTCCTGCTTTTTCTGTGTCTGGCTGGCAACTTCTCCTTCTTCCCTACACTCTCTGTTTGTCCCAAGTCCCACGAAACCTCTCCTGCCTAGCTACTGGCCATTTAGCCTTTTATTAAGCCAATCAGGAGGAACCTTAACCAAGACACATCTTCACAGTGTCTAAAATGATTGTGCCATAACAGAACCCAGTGCCATAGATCTCCTCATGATCCAGGGCACTGTACACAGCTGTGTGGACTGAACTGTATAGTAGCTTTATTTATTCCGCACCTCACCACAGGTACAGGAGCAACGCTTTGTGCTACGACATCACCATGACTATGAAGTCACTGGAAAATATGAATTCTTCTGGATTAATTTGTGTCTACAGTTTCCATCTCTAGTTTTGTTAAACTGGGTATTTTTTCTCTGTCTTTTAGCTAATTTTGCTAAGGGCTTGTCAATCCCATTGACTTTCTCAAGGAACCAACTATTTGTTTCATTCTTTGTGTTTGTTTGTTTATATGTTACTGATTTCAGCCCTGAATTTGATTTTTTTTTTCGAGACAGGGTTTCTCTGTAGCTTTGGTGCCCATCCCGGAACTAGCTCTTGTAGACCAGGCTGGCCTTGAACTCCCAGAGATCCGCCTGCCTCTGCCTCCCAAGTGCTGAGATTAAAGGCATGTGCCACCACCGCCTGGCTGATTATTTCTTGCTATCTATTCCTTTTGGGTTTGAATTCTTCTTTTTAATCTAGAGCCTTTGGGTGTGCTGTTAAGTTACTATCATGAGATCACTTCATTTTTTTTTTAAACATAGGCAGTTAGTGCTGTGAATTTGCATCTTAGAACCTATTTCATTGTGTCTCTTAAGTTTGGGTATGTGGTATATTAATGTTCATTCAATTCCAGTAAATTTTTAATTTCTTTATTGACCCAGTTTTCATTGAGTATAGAGTTGGTCAGTTTCTATGAGTTTTTAAGCTTTCTGAGGTTTCTATTGTAGTTGACATCCAGTTTTATTTGTGCTGGTCAATAGGATGCAGGGAGTTATTTCCATTTTCTTGTATCTGTTGAGACTTGCATTGTGTCCCAAGTAAGTGTTCAGTTTTGGAGACAGTTCCATGAGATTCTGAGAAGAAGGTATATTCTTTGCTTTTGGGTGAAATGTTCTCTAAATATCTGTTATGTCCATCTGGTTCATGATGTTGGTTAGCTCCAGCATTTCTGGCTTTGGTTTTATCTAGATGACTTGTCTGCTGGTGAGAGTGGGGTGTGAAATCTTCCACTCTCAGTGTGTGAGGGTCAGCATGTGATTTAAGATGCAGCAATGCTTCCTTTGGGAATTTACAGGTCCTATGTTTGGTACCTTGATGTTAAGAATTGCAATGTCCTCTTGGTGGGTTTTTCCTTTGATGTGTATATAGTGTCCTTCCCCATATCTTCTCATTGTTTTGATTTTAAATATATATTGTCAAATGCTAAAATGGCTACATCAGCTTGTTTCTCAGGTCCATTTATTTGGAAAGTCTATTCCCATCCTTTTACTCCAAGGTGATGTCTATCTTTGATGTTCAGGTGTATATTTTGGATGCAGTAACAGGACAGATCTTGTTTTCATATCTATTGTTAATCTGTGTCTTTTTATTTGGGACTGAGATCATCAATGTTGAAAGAAACCAATGATCAGTGCTTTTGTTATTTTGTTGTTGATTCTTGTTGTTTTGTTGTTGTGTGGTGGTGGTGTGTGCACGCATATACATGTGTGCATGCGCACATGTGTGGGTGAGTGTGTATGTGTGTTTCCTCTCTTAAGAATTGCTAGTAAGGGATTATTTTTTTTAATGTTCAAGTACCACTTCTTTATTAATACTCAGTTAGCATCCTTGCCCCCACTTTCCATTTAGAGAGCTTATTTAGTGGCAACAATCCCCAAATCTGCTACCCCTTGGTTTTAATATATCACCTTCTAGAACAATGGTATAATCATTTGCTTCTTTTTGTTTGCTTTTTAATTTATTTTTTTTTAAAAAACTGTCTCTTCTCGTTTTACATGCCAAATCCATTTCCCACTCCCTCCCCTCCTCCCACTCCCTGGGATTATTTATTCTTTGTGTTCTCTTGGGTGTGATTAAACTCTTTAGGGTGGAGTTTTCTTTCTAGCACCTTCTGTATGGCCAGATTTGTAGATAGTTATTGCTTAAATTTAGTCTTTATCATGGAATGTCTTATTTTCTTCATCTATTGTGATCAAAAGTTTGCAGGGGCTACTATCATGGGCTGGCTTCTATGGCCTCCTAGAGTTTGTAGAACATCTGTTTAGGCCATTCGTTCTCAACCTTGCTAATACTTCGACCCTTTAATACAGTTCCTCATGTTGTGATGACCCCCAACCATAAAATTATTTCATTGCTTCTTCATAACTGTAATTTTGCTATTGCTATGAGTTGTAATGTAAATATCTGCTATGCAGGATATTTGGGATGCAATTCCCAGAGGGGTTACCACCCACAGGTTGAGAGTTGCTGGTCTAGAATTTTCTGGTTTTTAGAGACTCAATTGAGAAGTCAGATATAATTCTATTAGGTCCACCTTTGTATGATACTTCGTCCTTTTCCCTTGCAGCTTTTAAAATTCTCTCTATGTTTCATACACTTAATTTTTTGATCATTTTGTGCAAAGGGGACTTCCTTTTCTGGTCCAGTCTATTTGGTGTTCTGTGTGGTTCTTGTACTCAATAGGCATGTCCTTCTTTAGGTTAGAAACATTTTCTTCTAGGATTTTGTTGAAAACATTTTCTGTGCCTTTGACCTGGGCTTCTTCGCCTTCTAATACTATTATTCTTAGATTTGGTCTTTTCATAGTGTTCCAGATTTCCTGGATGTTTTCTTCCATGAATTTTTCTATGTAACATTTTCTTTGGCTGAAGTATCCGTTTTTTCCTTTGGTGTCTTCAATGTCTGAGATTCTTTCTTCCACCTCTTGTGTTCTGTTGATGAGACTTGCCTCTGAGGTTCCTGATAAAGTTCCTTGATTTTTCTTTTCCAGAACCCCCTCAGTTTGGTTTCTCTTTATTGATTCTCTACTGCCCTACCTTGAGTGGTTTCTAGGTTCCCAAGAAGTGGAATCATGTTATCTTAACGAGCTCTGTGTGTGTGTGTGTGTGTGTGTGTGTGTGTGTGTGTGTGTGTATGTGTGTATGTATGTATATATTCTATCCTATTTCTAAATACGGCCCTGTGCTGAGGGCTGGGGTGAGATGAGTTTGGGACACCATTTTAACCCAGGTCACTTCCAGGTCTCTGGACTGTGGATGTACTCTCTCTCAGGTAGTCCCACCTCTGATCTTTAACTTAGTGTTTTGCAATAATAAAGTCTTGCAGAACTGTACGTGTGCTCCCCGGTTACTAACCATCTGCAGTTCAGAATCTGAATATAGCAAGTGGGGTCTGTCCACGGTGCTCCTATAATTAGGTTACCTTTATTCTTCTATGAATCATTAACTTTGAAAGCTGCTGGTTCTATGCGTGATGGCCAGCGATACATCATCTTTTAGCAGTCTGCGCCACCATAAAAAACAATGCTGCTCAAGCCCAAATTTATTACCCCATGACACCAACCGTGGCTCTCAGACAAACTCAGCCAATTTTAAGGATGATTTCTGTGCTGTTTTAAAAAGCGGCTTCTGCCAGCTTTTGGGAACACATTGCTTTCAAAATGATTATTTTCTGTTTCAGGACAAATCCATGAATTTGGCCCATTCAAGCTAGCGACAGGGAGACGATGCATCTCTTCTCCATAAAACTCGAATGCAGGGGTTGTCATAAGTGATTTTTCCAAACTTAACTTCTCCCACACTTGGAGTTATCAGTTTCTGTCGAGTCTGGTGTGCGTTTCGGCGGTGGTTTTATTACATTGGGTTGGCAGCACATTAGAATTTTTACACATGGATTTGATTGAGAAATGAAACTGGAATAAGAATGAGGCAGCAGCAGCATCTGCTGCAGGAACCAACGGTTGCTGTTGTCAATCAGCCTGATTGATTAAATATGGTGATACACGTTTCCATTAAAATGAAATACTTCTGGAAAGCACCATGATGTTTGGACGATGGGAATCTCCGGAAGACTGTGCAAGGGGAGGAGACTTGGTGGTGCCACACAGTATGTATAGATAGATAAAGTGGCTGAGTAACTAGGATGAGCCATGGCTAGGTTTTCCAACTGAAGTTTTCAACATATAGAAGAAGAGCTCCAACAGGCTGGGAGCTGAGACCTGGGAAAGGGGTAGAATTTGATTGGATTCCCCACAGTCTGTCTTTTGATTGGTTCATGTCCTATAGCCCCTTCCTTCCTTCCTTCCTTCCTTCCTTCCTTCCTTCCTTCCTTCCTTCCTTCCTTCCTTCCTTCCTTCCTTCCTTCCTTTCTCCTCTCTCTCTCTCAGTGTGTGTAACAGGTATATGTATGCACATGGATATATGTGTAGAGGCTAGAGGAGGGAGTTGGTGACCTGTTTTGACACTGTCTCATTCACTTGAGAAAGTGACTCACACTCACACACTGAGCTCGGAACTAGGTTGTCAGCCAGCAAGCCCCAGTGATCCTCCTGTCTCTGCCTCCCCCAGGACTGGGATACAGCCCAGCATGTGATTGTTGTGCCCAGATTACGACCCCCAGAGAGGGACCACCACAGAGACCCAGACTGTAAAAAGCAAGGTTTAATCAGCATAATACAAACATGTGTGGAACTCCTCTCCATCCCCGTTACCACAAGGTAGAGAGAGGAGTTGTGTCTCCTCTGTGGGGTGAGCTTTTAAAGGCATAACTACAAAGAGAATCTTTGAAGCTGCTTTGGCATGGGTACCAGGACTTTTGCTCCCTCCCATTCTTTTCCTTGTTTGTAGATCAAGGCCACTGTTCTTGAGTTAGGCCATCTTTATCAGCCTGTACCAGGTGGCTGGCTGGGCTGAGCTAAGTGACCTTGTGCTCGGAATCTCCTGGGTGGGAGAGGGGAAGCCCACTATCTTCTTAGGAAAACATTCTGCTAGGAAATTTCTTCTTGCCCCTTTGAGAATAAGGGGTGAGGGTCCCACAGTGATTACATCCAGCTTTTTATGTGGATGCTGGGAAGCCTATCTCAGCCTCTCAAGCTTGTACAGCAAGTGTTCTTACATACTCAGCCATCTCCCAATGCCTCCGGCAGCACATGCGTGCACATACTTTGAGACGGGTCTCACTATGTAACCCTGCTGCAGGCCTTCAGCTCATGGAGATCTGCCTGCCTTTGCCTTCTCACTGCTAGGATTAAAGTCATTTACCAACACACCAAGCCTAAGGCACCCTGTTTTAGTATGAGTGTGTGTGTGTGTGTGTGTGTGTGTGTGTGCGCGCGCGCGCGCGCGCGCGCGTGTGTGCGTGCACGTACACGCTAGTACACAAATGCATAGGTATGCACACGTTTTCATGTGGGTATGTAAACCAGAAAATAACCTTGGGTATCCTCTTCAGGAACCCTGTCTACCTATTTTGAGAGAAGGTCTCTCATCGGCTCAGTGGGTTGAGGCTCCTTTAGAGCATGCCAAGTAGGCGAGGCTGGCTGGCTAGCCAGGGAGGTCAGGGATCTATTTGCCTGTTTCTACCCCACCAGCACTGTGATTACAAGTGTATGCAACCATACTTGGGATCAAATTTAGGCTCATGTTTTCATGGTGAGTTCTGAACTGAGTCATCTTTCAAGTCCCTGTGCTTTGGCAGTAAGTCATCTGATATGATTCAAAAGTAAAAGCTAACATCTGATTCATCAAAGTGAATTTCTTTTACTTTCATTCAAACCCATTTGGAAAAGGTTTGCTGCTGTTGTTCAAAAATCAGAACCTGAACAGGGATGAGAACCAAGAGCATGGAAAATGAGAATGGATGGGTTAACCTAAGACTTGAGTCAGAAGCCAAAAAATACTGACCCCTCTCTACAACACTGCAGGCTTTGGGAACTCTCAGAGCATGTGGACCGAGCTGGGTGTTAGACCACTGCCAACTCAAGGCCAGACTGGAAATTAGGACTCTGCTCTAGAGGGTAAGGCACTTATCTGACACCCTGCTTGTGTGTGTGTGTGTGTGTGTGTGTGTGAGAGAGAGAGAGAGAGAGAGAGAGAGAGAGAGAGAGAGAGAAAAGAGAGAGAGGAGAGAAGAGAGAGAAGAGAGAGAGGAGAGAGATATAGAGATAGATAGATAGATGATAGATAGATAGATAGATAGATAGATAGATAGATAGATAGATAGATAGAGCAGTCAAGGTCAGAGGACAACTGGAAGGAGTCAGTTCTTCCACCCTGTCGGTCTCAGGATTCGAACTCACGTAATTAGACTTGATGGCAACAGAACCTTAACCCAGGGAGCCATCTCTCATTCTACCTCCCGCCGTGCTGGCGTTACAAGCTAGCGCACTGCTTCTGGCTAATACGTGGATTCTGAGGCTCAGACTCAGATCATAGTGTCTGAGCTTTCTCCTCAGTCCCTACGTTTTAATTTACGTGATGTTTTTGTCTTGTTGTGGTCACTCAGGTCTCCTTGGCTGGTGTGCGTCTTCTCAGAGAGTAGATTCTGCGCACTCAGATGAAGTTGAGTTCCAAGGTGCTGGCTGCACGGTTGCCCGCAGGAAAAATGTCTCCGGTAGAAATCCATTTAAGACGAAAACCCAGCAAGCGTGCGCATTCCTGTAAAACAAGGGATTTCAGAAGAGGGCTTTTCAGAAAAATAAGTGGGCAATAAGAAAGGAGAAGCCCTTGGAGTAATTCCTCTCACACGGAGCGCTGCTGCAGGGCTTATGTCAAGAGTAATCGTGGAGGATTGAGATATTTTCAGCTGTACGTAATTGAGGTCTTAGGTTTTCCCTTACAGAGGGGTTGCTCCTGAAACTGTTTTTCTCACTGTCCTTCCATCTCCGCCTCTTTTTCTAGAGCTTGCTTGTAGAATGGAGATTGCTTACAGATTTTTTTTTTCAGAAAAGTAAGAAACCTCTAAAAATCATGCAGCTAAAAGCCCCATTTGGAACCTTGAGAGCCTGATTAAAAGGGGAAAAAAATGTGTCAAGGGTAGGTCTCCAGCTCAAAGTTAACTTTCCTCTCTGGGCTCAGCCATGAAGGGCGAAAATCCCAAAAGAATTTGCAGATATAATTTGGGGTTTCCTATGGGATCTGGAGATTTTCTTTGGGGATTCTCTCTCTCTCTCTCTCTCTCTCTCTCTCTCTCTCTCTCTCTCTCGTGTGTGTGTGTGTGTGTGTGTGTGTGTGTGTGTGTGTGTGGCTTTGCTTACCCATGTGGATGTGAACAGAGGTCAAAGTGTTTTACCTTGGAATGTTTTCCTCAATTGACTCTCCGCCTTACTTACCTGTTTTGAGACTGTGAGGGTCAGTTTTAAGTGCAACCACCTTGATATGTCCTAGACTCACCTGGGGAGAGGACCCCAGTGAAGGGTTGTCTAGACCAGCTTTGCTACTGGGCATGCTTATAGGGGTGGGGTTTCTTAATCATGTTGTCTGATGTGGGAAAACACAGGCCACTTTGGGCAGCACCATTCCCTAGGTAGGGGTTGCTGGACTGTCTAAGTCTAGAGAAAGCCATCTGGGCAGCATGCCTGTAGTCATCCCCACTGTGGCAGTGATGCGATTAGCTGCTTGAACTTCCTGCCACCTTGGCTTTCCCTGCAATGACAGATCGTAATCTGGAATTGTGGCAGAATAAATCCAGTTCCCTCTAAGATGCTCTTTGTCAGGGTGTTTTATCATAGCAGCAGAAGCGAAACAAGAGCAGGTGAAATCTCACACTGAACCTGCTGCGTGCCGTTTGTCTAGGCAGGCTAGCCAGCGCCATTTCTCCCTGCCTAGGACTAATATCACAAGACCGTGCCACCATGCTTGGCTTTTCACATGGGTGCTGGGGTTCCAAACTCAGATCCTCATGCTTGCACAGCAAGTCCTTTGTCCACTGAGCTATCACCCCCTCGTCGATTTTGTTTCTTTCTTGTTATCTTCCCAACGGTTCACAAAAAAGGGTAACCAAGTAAGTATTAAGATTAGAAGATCCAACACTGAGTCATCTGGCACTTCCCAAGGGAGTCTGGCACTTAGCTGCTGTTGGACTTCAGTACCAGGCCGGGCATAGTATCAGTAATTAGATGGGCTGAACACAGGTTGAGTCAGGCAGACCTGTAGGCAAAATGTGAACCAAAGTTCAGACATCCTGGAAGAAACAGAAGTTAGGTCAAACACCACGGATCTGAATAACGTTGTGGTCCTCGAGAAAGAGAGCTAGTCCATAGAGAGTTGCTAATCCAGGTTCCAGTCCAGCTTCCTCGCCTCGGGGAAGTGACCTTTCTTCCTCCCTATCACTTTCCTCCTCAGCAAACTTACTCATTGCAGAGTCATTGGAGAGACAGACACAGTGAGATAACACTTTGTGTCTGCATGTATGTATATGCGTGTGTGCAGACGTGTCTGTGCTCGAATGTGTGGGTGCCAAACAACAATCTTAAGTGTTGTTTCACAGGATCTTTCTACTTTCCTTTCTGAGACTGGGCCTGTCCTAGGGCTCTGGGCCTCTCTGGTTAGGATAGACAGGGGGCTGGGGAGCCCCCAGGCAGTTTGCTGCCTCTGCTTCCTCAGCACTGTGAGAAGTGTGCCCAGCTTTTATGTGGGTTCTGGGGATCAAACTCAGGTCCAGGTATTGCATAGCCAGCAGTTCACTGACTGAGCCAGGTCCCTAGCTCCCAATAAAGTCATATTAAATAAATCACTTACCTCTGAGTCTTTACACACAGTGAACGATTGATTATGCTTTGCAGTTTATAAGGTGTCTCTTCAAAGGCAAATGGGCATGGGTCTGAGGGGCTTGCAATGTAGTAACCAGACTGGTAGCTTGGGTTCTGTTGAAATAGGAGTGGCAGGGCTGTGTCCCCGGCACCCGGCCGCCCACATGGCTAGCTTATGCCCTGAAATAATTACACGGAAACTGTATTCTTTCAAACACTGCCTGGCCCAGCTAGTTCCAGCCTCTTATTGGTTAGCTCTTACATATTGTTCTAACCCATTTTTAATATTCTGTGTAGCCCATGAGCTGGCTTACCAGGGAGGATCTTAACCTGCATCTGTCTGGAGCAAGAGAAGTTAAAGCCTTCTTTTTTTGTTTAAACAGAAAAAGGGGAAATGATGGAGGAAGGACATTGGTTAATTATAATAAAGAAACTGCCTCGGCCCTCATAGGACAGAAAATTAGGTAGGCGGAGTAGACAGAAGAGTACTGGGAGAAAGAAGCTAAGTCAGGGAGTCGCCATGATTCTCCCGCTCCAGACAGACGCAGGTTAAGATCCTCCCTGGTAAGCCAGCTAGTGGGCTACACAGAATATTAGAAATGGGTTAGAACAATATGTAAGAGCTAGCCAATAAGAAGCTGGAACTAGCCGGGCCAGACAGAGTTTAAAAAAATACAGTTTCCGTGTAATTATTTCTGGGCATAACCTAGCCATGCGGGCGGCTGGGTACCGGGGACGCAGCCCCGCCGCTCCTATTTCAACAGGGTTCTTTGGGCATAATCCTCTAAAACAAAAAAGGGGATCAATTTACATCAGATAACTTCATGCCTTCCCCAGCCCCTGGTATTGAAAGGAATTTTAGATGTTCTCATTTGCTGCAGATGCTAGTACAAGGTGTGTCCTGGAGAGATATTATCAACTCGACAAGATAGAGTCATCAGAGGGAGCCTCAACTGAGAAAGTGCATCTATAAGATTGGGCTATAGGAAAGCTTGTGGGGGCATTTTCTTAATTAGTGATTGATGTGGGAGGGCTCAGCCCATCATGGGTGGCGCCAGCCCTGGGCTGACGGTTCTGGGTCTATAAGAAAGCAGGCTGAGCAAGCCTTGGGGAACAGTCCAGTAAACAGCCCCTTTCCATGGCTTCAGCATCAGCTTCTGCCTCCAGGTTCCTGCCCTGCCCGAGTTCCTGACTTCGTCCAGCAATGGACTGCCATGTGGAAGTGTAAGTCAATAAGTCAAATAAACTAAACCCTTTCTTCCCCAACTTGTTTTGGTCATGATGTTTCATCATAACAATACACACCTAACCAGAATAAGATACATTATTGAACTTTATGTCAGGACATAGAAAACCTATAGAAAAATACGTACTCAGGACTTGAAGAGATAGCTCAATGGTTGAGAGCTCTTTTCTCTCTCTCTCTCCCTCCCTCCCTCCCTCCCTCCCTCCCTCCCTCCCTCCCTCCTTCTCTCCCTCCCCATCCCTCTCTCTTTTAACAGGGTTTCTCTGTAGCTTTGGAGCCTTCCTGGAACTAGCTCTTGTAGACCAGGCAGGCCTCGCTCTCACAGAGGTCCACCTGTCTCTGCCTCCCAAGTGCTGGGATTAAAGGTGTGCGCCACCACCGCTCTGCAAGAGCTCTTCTTACTCTTATAGAGAACTTGGATTAGGTTCCCAGTATCCAAGGGTCAGGTCACAACCTTCTTAACTTCAGTTCTAGAGGATCTGATGCCCTCTTCTGGTATTTATGGGTATCACACATGCACACGATACATTTACATGCATGCTGGCAAAGTACACATACTTAAAATAATAAAATAAGGTAAACAATCATAAGCCAACATCTTAATAAATGTTCTCAACTTGAATTGAGTCATATATCCAGCTCTCAAGTCAAGATTAAAATCTTATTAACATTCAAGCTCCACCCTTTCTTACTGTTCCTGTTCTTTCCCTGTGAGTAGCTACCATTCTGACTTCTACCATTTATTACTTATTTTCAAACCAGAAGATTCTAACCACACAAATTCTAATATATATGGGTAAGAAGAGCCCACCCCCCATTAATGTCATTATGTCTGGAGAGATAGTCCAGTGGATAAAATACTTGCTGTGCAGATGTGAGGACCTGTGCTTTGAGTCTCAAAACCCACATTAGCCAGTCACAGTAATACATGCTTGTATCTGTAATCCAAGTTCTTTTACGGTAAGATGGGAAGCAGGGTCAGGAGAAACCCTGGAAGTGTGTGGGCCAGACAGCTTGGTATGTTCAAAGAACTGAACAACAAACGGCATTTCAAACAAGGAAGAGTGTTTAGCCTGTCACTTGGAGTTGTTCTCTGACCTCCACACCAGTGCTGTGGCCAGTGGGCACCTATATACATATGAGGCCACATCCACAATGATAAACACAATTTTTTAGCAAGAAGCACAAGAGACTAGATGATTTCTACATTTATTTTATGATACCTAACAGCCTTCTTCCAAGAGTCATGAGTGTGGCAGTGATGCCAAAAGAGACTCACAGGATGTGCAGAAATAAAAAAGACTTTTTCCTTCCTTTCATTCCCACCACCCAGTGTGCATACACTGTGTCATACACACAGACAGCTATAGAGATACCGATACACATAGACACATGCAAACATACACACACACAAATAGACGAAGACATACATATACAAACACACAGAGACAAGAACATATATAGACACAAACATATTACACACAGACAGACATGCGTATGAACACACAGAAACATATGCGAACATACATATACAAGAATACACAGGCACACATAAGACACACAGACACACAAAAGAACACACATAGAGAATATAAAAGAATACCCACAGACACACACAGATACACACATACAAACACATACCATGTAAACTGGTCAAACAGGTAAGCTATAAAACAAAATGGCCTTCAGGAGAAGGCTCTCATCAGCAACATACAGATTAGCTAGCCTTAACCACAGCTTCCCTGTGGGAAGAAGATATTTTTCCTTAGGTTGTCAACAAGTTTTGATTGCCCCTCCCACCCTCCTGGCGTCTATCTAGAAAAGTTCCAACATGACATCACTGTCTCAGCATTGTGAAATAGCTCAGGGCAATTCAGGGAACATTCCCACCTCTGTGTGAGTGGGCAGATGAGGCCACTCAGCTTTTCTCAGCAGTCTGTGCACTCTGGGTTAGAAAACCAGCAGCATCCCAGACTCTCAAGACCCAAAGACGTGTTCTCAAGACAAAAAACATTTGCCCATCATATTTTTGGTGTGGTGTATATTTGTGTTCTTATGGCTATGTGCATGTATGTTTGTTCAAATGAGCCTGCATATGTATGTAGGGGCCAGAGGTCAACATCAAGAAGATTCCTCAATTGCTCTCCACCTTATTTTTTAAGTCAGGGTCTCTCACTGAACCTGGAGCTTCCCTATTCAGCTAAACAGGCTGGCCAATGAGCTCCAGGGATCCCCTGTTTTAATCTCACCATCACTGGGTGTACAGAGGCTTGCTACTATGGCTGCCTTTTTTTTTGCATAGTCACTGAAGATTTGAATTCAGATCATGTTTTCACAGCAAATACTTTATCAACTGAACCAACTTTCCAGCTCCCCTTGAAAAGAACTTTGATGAATGAAACCTGCCATGTCTTTCATAGAAGTCTGTAAATACATTACAGCTCTATCTGCATTTACTGATTGAATTAATACGTTCAAAAAGGCTCGCACATGTACACTCAAAAGAAAGACAACATTCCTTCTCTATGAAAACAGAGCAGATTTGTGAAGGACAGCCAAGGTTGGTAGCAGGATCAGGGATGCTCCCTGCTGATTAGGCAAAGAAAGGTGAGAAGGTAAATTGGTCTCGGAGGATCAAAAGGCCAGATGTGTTGGGATAGATCCAGAAACTATTCAGGGGCTTGGACAGGGAAGAGAAAAATGAAAATGACAGTCCAACTGGAGGGAAGGTTTCTAGTTAACGCCAAAACACTTTTTCTAAATACTTACGCAAGGAAATGATGAGATGGTTCCTGTGTTGGTGAATTTTGCTGAATTTTACCTATCAACTTGACATCACCTAGATTTACCTGGAAAGAAAGCATTAATGAGGAGTAATCTCAATCAGATTAGCCTTTGGTGTGTCTGTGGATATGATTATCTTTATTGCTAATTGATGTATGAAGACCCAGCCCAGTGTGAGCAGAATCAACCCCTAGACTGGCCCCTAAGCCACATAAGGGCAAAGCTGGCTGAGTATAAGCAGCAAGTAAGCAAGGATCCATTTGTTTCCTATGCTTTTGCCTGTGGGTGTGAATTCCTGACTTGATTTTCCTTAAATGACGGATTGTAACCTGGGGTTGTAATCCAAAATAGATCACTTCCTTAATAAAAAAAAAAATACTTTTTGTCAGGTTATTTGTGACTGCAACAGAAATGAAGCTAGAACAGCCTCTGTTCATAAAGAATCCCAGTCTAATATGGGAGATAAACACAGAAATGCACAGGCTAGAATATAGTGGGATAAACGTGAGGATAAGGACACAGTATTTTATGTGCTCATAGATATGGGTCATTTAACCCCTTCTGCACTTGTGTAAGGAAAGGAGTCCTATAGAGGTTATCCATGCAGAGGAGCTGTGACAGTATTCCTGACAGAGACGTGCATGTATATGAGACTGTATGAGAAATTATGCATATTAGTCAAGGGTCTATAAAGGAAACAGAGTGGATAGAATGAACACACACATTGTAAAAAGAATTCATCTTACCAACTTACATTATAAGGGCTATGGAGTTCAACAATGGCTCATCTGCATGCTAGAGAGGTGGAGGACCCAGGACATGCTCAGTCCGCAGGTCCAGATGCTTCACTAATTACAGTTCAGTGTTAAAGGCCTGGAGAATTCCAGGAGGGCTGCTGCTCTTCAGATCATGTTGGAAGGTTGAAGAGGCTGGGTTCTGATGTCACCAAGGATGACAAGATCAGTGGCAGCTACAAAGGAGATGCGTTCACCAGTAGGGGGAGAAGGCAGGCTGGCAAAGCAGCAGTGCTTTTACCTCAGACTACTGACTACTTCTTCTTCTCCTCCTCTCCTCCTCCTCCTCCTCCTCCTCCTCCTCCTCCTCCTCTTCCTCCTCCTCCTCCTTCTTCTTTTCAGCTACAACGAGGCATTTTTCTCCACTCCCCTCCCTCCCTTCCTTCTCCCCTTCCACCCTCTTCTGTGACCACCACACTCCCAATTTACTCAGAAGATCTTGTCTTTTTCTCTTTCCTATGTAGATCCATGTATGTCTCTCTTAGAGTCCTCTTTGTTGTCTAGGTTCTCTGGGATTGTAGGATGTAGGCTGCTTTTTCTTTGCTTCAGGTCTAAAAGCCACTTATGAGTGAATACATATTATATTTGTCTTTCTGGGTTTCAGTTACCTCACTTTATGTTTTTTTTTTCTGGATCCATCCATTTGCATTCAAATTTCAAGATGTCATTTTTTTCCTCTGTGTAGTACTGAATTGTGTAAATGTACTATATTTATCCATTCTTCGGTTGAAAGACATCTAGGTTGTTTCCAGGTTCTAGCTATTATGAATAATGCTGCTATGAACATAGCTGAGCACATGACTTAGTGGTATGATTGAGCGTATTTTGGATATATACCCAAAAGAGGTATTGCCGAGTCTTGAGGTAGATTGTGTCCCAATTTTCTGAGAAATCGCCATACTGATTTTCAAAGTGGCTGTAGAAGTTTGACTTCCACCAGCAATGGAGGAGCATTCCCCTTACCCCTCATCCTATCCAGCATAAGACGTCATCAGCGTTTTTTATCTTGGGCATTCTCACAGGAGTAATATGGAATCTCGGAGTTGCTTTGATTTGCATTTTCCCAATGGCTTAGGAAGTTGAGCATTTCCTTAAGTGTCATTCAGCCTTTTGAGATTTATCTGTTGAGAGTTCTCTGTTTAGGTCTGTCGTCCCCCCTTTTTAAAATTGGATTATTTGTTCTTTTGATGTCAAGTTTCTTGAGTTTTTTGTATATTTTGAAAATCGGCCCTCTGTCTGATGTGGTCTTGGTGAAGATCTTTTCCCAATCTGTAGGCTGCCATTATGTCTTGTTGACTGTGTCCTTTGATTTATAGAAGCATCTCAGTTTTAGGAGGTCCTATTTATTAACTGTTGCTCTCAATGTAGAAAAATGCAAATAGATCCATATCTATCACCATGCACAAAACTCAAGTCCAAGTGGATCAAAGACCTCAACATAAAACCAACCACACTGAACCTCACAGAAGAGAAAGTAGGAAGTACACTTGAACACACTGGCACAGGAGACCACTTCCTAAATATAATCCTACTATCACAGATACCTCAGACTTCTTTAAATGTGGGCCACTACTTAGAGAGTCTTGTCCTTTCCATTTATCCTTAGAGAAAACACTCTTGTGGCCATCAGAGGCCACTTAGTCGATCCTAGATCAAACTGAGTTGGCAATCAAGATTAATCATCACATTGGGTTTGCCATTGTAAGCAATGAATACATATTAAAGTCAATTGGGGAACTTACACTCTAGGCTATCACAGACTAAGTGACATAGAATCTATTTTCCAGGGGATAGCTATGTATATCGTATAAAGGAAGAAAGTAAGTAGGTTTCCGAAGACATGGGGAGACTGCCAGAACTGTCCAGCCTTGTGTGCCGAAGATCTGGGAGAAAAGTGGAGCAGAATATCAGATTCCTTTCTTCTTTAAAAAATATTATTAGTGTTTCTGTGGAGGCTGCACACTGCCCACAGTGTGCGTGTGCAGCTCAGTGGACAGCCTGCTTCTCTCTCCCTCCTTTATGTGGGTCCTGGGGATTGAACTCAGGTCTTCAGGCTTGCCTGTCATGTACTTTTCCCTGTTGGACCATCTTGCTAGTCCTGGATTCTTTGTTTATATTTACTGATTTGAAAATAGAAATGGGGCTGCAAGGTTGAGATCAAAGATATGGATCACAGGTAAAGAAGACAAAAATAAATTAGACTTCTAAGAGATAAACTCAGAAGACCAGAGGAAGAGATCCTTGGAGAACAAGTTTGGGCTGCTGTCTGGCTTTCACCATCAGGAATTGACTAATTTCTAGTGTGTGGACCAACATAAGAATACTATGGAGCCATACAGAACATTCTGTGAGGACACATTGCTGCGGGATTGGTAGAAAGTATTGGTGTTTGAGGACAAGGCAACCACAAAACTGAGGCTTTAATTGAAACCCCTAAATGACAGGGCTAAATTTAGGGAAAAAAAAAGTGAAGTTGGTCAGCTTTTACAAACAAACAAACAAAAAACCAAAATTGAGTTTTGAGTTATTTTAATTACTATTTAGATAAAGTGACTTCTCTGCTTCAATCACTCAACAGAAGAAAACTAAGATCATTATGGGAGAACATAAGGTTACAAAGTCTTCTAAAGTTTACTAACAGCCAGCGGGCTGTCAGACATCTTGAAATATGCTGGAGTTGTTGTGGGTAAAAAAAAAAAATGACATCTTGAATTTTGCATGGAAATGGATGGAAATAGAAAACACTATCCTGAGTGAGGTAACCCAGACCCAAAAAGATGAATATGGGATGTACTCACTCATAATTTATTTATTTTTTTAACAAAGACTGTCTTCAAGAAACTCAGTTTAACTTTAAAAATAGTAACAGCAATGGGAGAAGACCTCACTATCTCCCATTCCACAGTGGATGGTAAAAGGCTAATCACTTAAAGCCGCAGGTGAGCTGAAGGAAAACTGACCTGTCGTAAATCTTAGACTGTAAATCTTATGCAGGAAGTTAGGATCCAGGAAGACATGCTAAGATCAACATGCAGGCCTCTACCTCTGTTTATGTGTACAACTTTTTAAGCTTGATGGGCGGGGGAGGGGGGGGGCGATGGAGTTGCTTCTCCTATCCAAATGCTCCTTCTTCTGCCCTATAAATCAGCAAGTCTTTACTATCTGGGCATACGGTCTTCAGTTCCCTGGAGAAACTGCTGCCCTTTGCTGTTCTGATTGAAGGACAATTTGTTTTGTAGAGATCAGTTTCCTCTTCCTTTTATTAAAGTGTCATCTTGATCAACCCCAACCTAACAGGCAGAATATCCATACAGAATTCAGAAAACAAACAAACAAACAAAACAGATAACACCAAACAGACCCAACAAACATGTGAACCCTGTGCCCAATGGTACATTCCCCATTCTTCCCAGGCATGCATGGTTTTCTGCCAGGACAGACTGCATGTTTGTAAACTTTTCAGCTTTTCTTATGTGATTAGTTTCTAGTCTCATTTCCCTGTGGCTGGAAATGATAATTGGTATGATGTCAACCTTCTTAAATCAAGATTTATATTGGGACCAATATGACCTGTAATGTCCCTAATATCCAAGGCAATCTGTAGGTTGTGTGTATGTGTGTTTATGGTATGTGAGTGGGCACATATACCACAAAGAGTGTAGAGGATAGATTTTAGAGTAGACTCTCTCCTTCCACTATGGGTTTTGGGGAGCGAACTCAAGTCATCAGGCTTTCTGGCAAACATTTTTATCAACTGAGCCATCCTGTCAGCTCAGGTCAATCAGTCTTTGACAATTGTACCAAAGACAGTTAGTACTGAAAGAACAGAGTCTTCAATAAATATGGATTTTCAGATATGAAAAGATGAAATTGAACCATCATATAAAAAAACATCAACTCAAAGTAGTTTACAACTCAAGGTAGTTTATCTGTCACGGGGTCCTCTCCAGTCCCATTTCCTCTTGGGGAAATGGCCTCTCCAAAGCAGTTGGATGATCACTGTTTTTCTTCATCCAGTCTCTTATAATGAGGGCGGAGGCAATGATGTAACCGAGGGTGCTCCAAGCATTTAGCCAAGTCGTGGGTTAAAGTTACCTCCTGCCCTCTCCCTGAAGTTCCTCCAGGATCGGGTGTCCTGGCTTCCTGTCTTAGATGGTGAAGGTTGGCTGCCAGGCAGCTGTGAACCATCTGCTGCCACATTCCACCTTCATGAGGGGGGTGGGGGAAGTGATAGCTGTGTGGACGGGCCAGATTCTGGTGTTCCATGAGCACTCGTCTACAGTTTCATGTCTAAGGCCTTTGGAGTCTCTGGGATGAAAGATGGTGTTCTGACTACAGCGAGAGCCTCAGACTGCTTTGGCATATAGAATATTTCTCAGGACATAGCGTTTTTATTGAAAGTGGCATCCCAGAGCACATTCCAGCTTAGGAAAGTTCCCTTTCCATATCTAGTCCTTGGGAAGATGTTGTTACTTCCTTTATAGATTTGGTCCCTGTCACCCAAATGCTTGACTTTCTTGGAAAGAAAAGAGTGCTACTTTAGACTTAATTTTTATAACTTTTAAAATTCTTTCTGTAAAATCAGATCTCTATGGCAAGTGACTATGTGGATTCTGGAACATTCAAAGAAGGCCACAAGTGCTGAGTTCCCTGTCGGAGTAGAGACAAGGCAGGTACAGCAGGCTGTAAGGCTCAGAGCCAGACGGAAGAGCAGGGGCTCCAGAAGGCTGAGAGAAAGCTAATTCCACCTTTTAGTTGGGTTCCTTATCTCTTTGATCTCACTAGAATGAGAGTCTCTCCTAGATGGAGGTGGGTGGTCCTTGGACTTCCCACCGGGCAGGGACCCTGCTTGATCTTTGGGCTGATGAGGGAGGGG
>NW_026068185.1:771961-856889 GCF_014885135.2 Alexandromys fortis
TAAATAAATAAATAAATAAATAAATAAATAAATAAATAAATAGAGTCTCTGCTCTGGAATATGTAGGACTGGGGATGTATTTCGTTTGGTTGAGTACCTGCCTTGTATGCATGGAGTCCCCAGCATTGCATAAATATTGCTTGGTGATCTATGCCAGTTAACTCAACACCCAGGGAAGTGAAGGCAGGAGAATCAAAACTTTAAGGTTGTTCTTGGCTATATAATTTGAGGACAGCCTAAAATACATGAGACCTTGTCCAGAAAAAGCAAACAACAAGAACAGCTTTCCCAAACCAAAGCTCATGTATACCATGTTCTCAGTTAGGAAGACTTTGTCCCTCAGGCAACGGTGGGTCATGCTCAAACACATCGTGAATTCACAGGACCTGGAAGAGTGTGCTATTGCCACAGGGTGGGTACAAGCAGGGATGCTACTCAATATCTTCCAGTGCTTAAGTCAGCCCACAGCAGAGAATGGATCATGGTGCCAGAGCTCCATTGGTAGACCACTTACACCGTGAAATCCTGGATTGGATCCCCAACACCATGTACGCTGGCTGTGTTTGTACACATCTCTAACTCCAGCATTTGGGATGTGGAGAATCAAAGGTTCAAAGTCATCCTCATCTACAGAGAAAGTTCAAGGCCATGCTGGGCTACATACATGAAACCCTGCCTTTAAAACCACAACCACGAATGCCAGGATATGAGACTGGCAGCCTCCACCATGTGTGACTATGTGAGGTGGGCAGCAGCTGCTGCCTTTGTGCTGGGCTGTGATGCTCTGGTTAGCCTTCTCCTGACTGAGACCTTTTGATAAACTTCGGTGCTTTCTCGGTGAGCTCCTTTTCTCCCCGTGCACTGTAGATCTCTTCCCCTGCAGACCTCACAGTCACCACCCCTTTCTCCATCTCTGCTCACAGAACAAATTTCCAGGAAAGTGGAAAGTGACAGGCATTCATTTCCGCTTCCAGACTAACTGGACTAGGTCATCTGTAGCAGAGGCAGACACTGCTGTTACAATTCTAAGTTGCCCCTTCTGTTCTGCTAATATCCTCATTTTATTTAGGGTTTTATGGAATCCCTTTATTTTCAAGGAAGAATACTCAAGCTTGGTCTAAAGGTGACTGTTATCCAAACTTTAGGCAAGACAATGTACCAGAAAGTTTGGATATTTTTTTCTGCTAAAAATACAAGTGCGCAAAGAGGAACCATGGAGCAACACAAGCTCCCCAATCAGGAACTGGCCAGGTAAGGATGTTGTATTTGTTACTTTTTTCGCTGCTGTGACAAAATGCCTGAGAAAAGCAATTCCTCCCTCCTACATAAGAGGGAACTCATTCTGCTCAGAGTTTGATGATATCATGATATCATGGTCGGGAAGGCATGGAGGCAGGAGCATAGGGCAGCTGGTCACGTAGCAATTGCAGTCAGGAAGCAGAGAGAGATGGGTGCTGGTGTTCAGCTCATTTCCTCCTTTTTATACATTCTGGGACCCCATCTCGTGGAACGACAATACATCATTCTCTCCCAAGTAATCCCAACCTGGAAACTCCCCCACTGACATCCCGGAGACTCCTCTTTCCCGTTATTCTAGATGCTGTCAAGTTGACAGTCAATATCAACTGTTACAGGTGTGACGTGGAGCAGTGACAGCTTGAAGCAAGATGGACCAAATTCCAGTGTTCATGCTGAGCCATGGAAATGTCAGGCTGCTTAAGGAAGAGCAGAAAACACCTTGCAACTTCCAAAAACTGCGTTGAAGTCACCAGCTACAGTACTGCCTGTGGTTTGAGTTTGTCATTTGCTAGTCTTGTGTGTATATGAAGATTGATGTATGTGCAAATGCCTGCGGGGGCCAAAGATCAGTCTTGAGTGTTGTTCCTTGGTGCCATCTACCCTACCTTGTTTTTGCTTTAAAAACAAACAAAAAACAAAACAAAGCAAAACAAAAAGACCCCCCCCCCAAAAAAACCTTCAAAACTTAGTTTTAATTATTTAATGGGAAGACACACAAACCATGGAGTTCATTCTCCCCTTTTACTCCATGGCTCCCAGGGACTGAACTCAGGGTGTCAGGCTTAGACACAAGCATTTTTGCCCATTGAGCCTCCTTGCCATTATCTTATATTTTAAGAAAGGTTCTTCCATTGAACCTGGAACTCACAGGCTAGGCTAGGCTAGGCTATCTTCCCAGGACCTCCAGAAATCCTCCTGTTCCCACCTCCTCAGCCTTGGTATTGACAATTGCATGCCACCATGCTGAGCTGGGGCTGGAGGATTGGATGAGGGTCCTCTTGTTTGCGCTTCCACCTGAGCCATGTCCCCGCCTCTTCTTCGTCTTTTTCTTTCCTAATAAACGTACAAACACCACCTACTTGCTGTCATTTGTTGGTTGTGATTAGAGAGAGGATCTCCTGCAGTCCAGACTGTAGCCAGTGCTAGGGTTTCCTGTGAACTCCTGGTTTCCCTGACTCGGCTGTCTAAGTACCTCCATTATAGGCAGGTACCACTACTCCTGGCTGTGAGGCAAGTAGCTATTCTGCACACATGCTCCGTCATCCCCATGACCACAGAGCCCCTCCAGAGAGGCCTTTCTCCACCCATCTCCCTAGAGAAGATTCCCTGCTATTGTTTCTTTCCTGTTGCCCATATTTTGGCCTTTTTAAATTTATTTTCTTATGAGTATTAAGGCATGCTAAAGCCTTTCCCACCCTAACCTGTCTCTCACACAAATCATGGCTAGAGAGATGGGCTCACTGGGAAAGGGTGCTTGCAGTGCAAGCCTGATGACCCGAGTTTGATTCCTGGAACCTACAGACGGTGAAAGGAGAGAGTCCACGCCTCCAAGTTGTCCTCTAACCTCCACACTTATGCATGTACATACATGCTCTCATACACTCGCGTACACATGCACGCATGAACACGCACACATATAAAAATAGACAATATTAAAAAGTTTGAATCATGCTTCAGATTTCCCTCAGCCCATCTTTCAAGTGCTTCCTGTATTTCATCCTAATTTTCTCAAGAAGTTACTGCGAAGTTCTGCCTGTACTGACCGTCTCCTCCTCCCTTCATCCTACTTGCTCTGAGATCTCCATGACCTAGATTCCACACTGATGACTCCCTGGGTACTTGCCAAGGTCATCAAGATCTCCCCCGTCTCTGTTCAGAAAGCTGGCCCGTTCTGATCTCATTGCCATTGGCACAGTTACATTGCTACTTGTGTTGACAGCCTTGCTTTCTGTTGGCAAACAGAGCGCTAACTGTGGGAGCTCCTCCCACCTCTCTGGCTCACTTTCAGTCTCTTCTGATGCGCTAGAAGGTTCTCTGCCAGCTGCCTTGAATCAACCCTGGTGACTCATATGCAAAGTTCAGCAGCCAGCCACTCACGGGCCACACACTCCCAGCCTTCAGCCTCTCACCCAGAACTGCCTTGATTTTAAGTGCCTCCACTCATACGCTCTTGGAAACTCCATGCGACCCTCTCTTGGGAGCTTCAACTTTAACATAACCACACTACAGTAAACTATGTCCTAATGACCTAGCAGTCAACACTTTTATCGTTTACCTAGCTGCCCGAGCCGGATGCCTAAGATCCTTCTAGAAGTTCTCCCTCACACTTCTGCAGTCTCTGAGCTCTGAGTGACATTTCTTCATTTCTCTTCTTTCCCTGAAGAGGAAATGGGTCTTAGAGGAGAAAACTACTGCCACCACTTTTCTAGACGGAGTAATCCCTTACTGCATTCTAAAACTTAGCCTGCTACACACAGATAAGCACATTCTCACCTCTCACCAGAGAAGCGTCTCTTCCCTGCAGATGGAGACCACCGCAGAAAGCCAGGGGGAAATGCAGAGAGCAACTGATGGTGGGGAACGCAGCCCAGCTGATGCTCCTACAATAGTTAAGACTCAAGAAACATCAGGGAACAGGGATGGGAAAAATCATAAAATCCAGAGCACTAAGAGGTCTCCCAAAAGATCATGTCTTTCTGAGTGGACAGGAAAGTGACACTCATGATACCTCAGCAATATGGCTGCCCAAATAAGACCTAACAAGGTCATTAAATATTCGACATCAGCAATAAATATGCTAATGTTGAAGGGGTAAACCTCATGGAGACGGAGACAAAGATCCACAAGCGACTGGGGGCTGTTCAGAAGAGGAGAATTAGTTTTTCCTAGGGAAGAGACCCCTAATTGGTCATCCAGTGCCAGGGGTCTGTCTTAAAATAATATACACACAAGGGGCACTAAACAGACTCAGCAGGTTGTATTTCTATATTTATGAAATTGTATATACATGCAATTATATATGTATATATACATGTACACAATCAAGGAAAAAAGAGGATGTGCATTTGAAAGAGTATGAGAAAGAGCGTGGGAGGAACTTGAGGGAGCAAAGGGAAGGAGAGAAGTGAGGTTATTATATTTTGATAACAAAGCAATAAGGACTAGGGAAATGGTTCAGATGGATAAAAGTGTGTGTTGTACAAGCATGAGGACCTGAGGCTGACTCTCCAGCACCTATGTAAAAACATTGTTCATGACTTTGTATGGGTGCACTTTAGCCCCAGGCAGATTCATGGGACAATGAAAAAAGCCGGCCATATTTCTTGTCAAAATACCACAAAAAGGCTCTCTAACCCAGCTGTTAGTATTGTTCCCTTCCAAAACCTCTTGAGCTGGGCCTCCATAGTCCGCACTATTGCTGTGAAGACGTAGTATGACCAAAGGAACTCTTATAAAAGGAAACATTTTTGTGTGGGGGGGAGTTTACTTAGAGTTACAGAGGGTTAATCTGTTATTGTCACGGCAGGAAGAATGGCTGCATGTATGGTACTGGCGTGGTAGCTGAGAGCCACACCCTGATCCACAGGCAGAGAGAGAGAGAGAAACACTGGGCCTGGTGCCAGCTTCTTAAATCTCAATGCTCACCCCCAGTGACTCACTTTCTCCAACAAGGCCACACCTACTTCCAGAAGACCACATCTTCTAATCTTTTCAAACAGTTCCAGCTCCTGATGACTAATCATCCAACACAGGAGCCTGTGAGAGTAAATCTTACTCAGACCGCTACAATGACAAAGGCAACTTATCAAAGAAGATGTTTACTGAGGCCCAGGCTTCCAGATGGTTAGAAGTCCATGGTCACGGCAGGAAACATGGCGGCAGCAGGCAGGTATGGTGCTGGAGAAGTAGCTGAGAACTTAACTTCTGATCTGTAAGTTGGAGGCAGAGAGAGTTAACTAGAGATGGGATGGCTTTTAAAACCTCATAGCCCACCCTCAGTAATAAGGCCACACCTCTTAATCTTTCTCAAACAGTTCCACCAATTAATACAAAGCATTAAAATATGTGAGCCTAAGGTTCTCATTTAAACCACCAAAACCAACCTGTGATATAAATGTACAGCCTTAGCTATGTGACTTTAATCATCTGAGAAAATCCCTAAGACTGGGGAGATGACTCAGACAGTAAAGTCACCACTGTGCAAACAGCAAGACCTGGATTCAGAGCCCCAGAATCCATGGACATCACGGTGTGCATCTGTAACCTCAGCACCGAGGGGGAGCACAGAGACAGATGGATCCCAGGACTTGCTGGTGAGCTAGTCTCGCCAAATCGATAAGCTTCAAGTTCAATGAAAGACCATGTTGCAATCTAATAGATAGATAGGTAGGTAGATAGATAGGTAGATAGATAAATGATGAGGTGGAGAGAAGACTGGAGAAGACACCTGACATCATCCACCCCTGGCCTCCACACGCATCCACACAAACATGTGTAAACATATGCGCGCGCACACACACACACATACACACTCAACATTGACAAGAGAAGTTGTAATTAACTGGAGCAGTTGAGCTTGGACAGGAGCAGAACAGGGTTTTTAGGGATACAGGTGATAAACTTGAAAGGGATTTGCAGAAGGAAGAGTAACCTCTGCTGAACAACTTATGGGGTGCATTGCCACCCCTAAGGGGAGTGTGGGCAGCGTAGAGCACGGGAGACAGTTACCGTTTCCTTTTTCTTGTGGTTCATGGAACAAGATCCCTCTAAGTGAAATTTAATAAACTGAACTTCGCCTTCCACATGGACCAATACTATAGAAAATTCCTATTAATGGATGCCATTTATCCCTGGAAGCCTTATTTCTCTCCTTGGAAATGAAGTTAAGGACTCTCAGAAACCTTCAGAATTGGGGCTCGTAAGCTTTCTTTTGCACGGTCATCAAAATCGAACAAGATTTCCGTCTTTGTTTAGGAATGCATAAAGACGGGGATTCTATCTTTCCAACTAGGCAGCAAAACATACTTCCTTTTCTGCGATTTCCCTTAGAAGAAAATGACATTTGCCTATACAGTTCTATTTCCCCCCTTTGGTTTTTAATTATAAAAAGCTTCTAGCCGCTGATTTATTATACAGGGAACAAATTGTGTCTTTGAGACCCACTGCACCGTAATTACTTGAGTTAGCACAGCGGATACCTGTGCGGGGGCCAGCAGTCAATTTTGACTCAGAATAGATAATACACGGACTGCTATTAAGTTTAATGTAGATTAATGTGACTTGCTTCCCTTTGCATGTATGTATGCAGGTACCAATAATTAAGATTAATTTCTGTTGGGTAGAATGGCCTTCACTGCGCATGGTGCCGGAAAATGCTTCTTTAATAGCTGTTAATTGGATATATTTGCTTTGATGGTGAAATCCTGATTAGTCTTGCTACCCTGAAAACCCCCGTTGTGCTCCCCCCCCATCTGCCCCACCCATCTCGAGGGGAAGGAGATTGACAGTGGCAGTGTGGGAGCTCCGAGGTGATGGAGTCTTTTAGCCTGGTATCCAAGTCCAGGACCTGTCATCTCTTTCCCAGAGAGTTTGCGACAGCTGCTCCCACCTCCTGAGGACCTACTATGTGCCAGGTACCCTCTTTCATGTTCATGTTTTGCATTTGTCTGTAAATGTGTGTAATGTATGGTTTGCACGTGTGCATGTGCTTGTGCGTGTGCGTGTGTGTGTGTGTTTATTCCCTTCAGCCCGTGTCTCTCACCGAACCTGAGGCTAGAAAGTCCCCATGAGCCTCCCTGTATCTGTCTCCCACAGCTCTGTTGTTACAGGCATAAGCATATACATGGCTTTGCCTGCCTTTTGCATGGGATCTGGACATCCTTGCATTTGCTCAGCAAGCTCTTTTACTCCAGTGAGCCATATCCTCAGCCCCTATTCTTGTTTATTTATTTTGTGTGTGCATGTGTGTATGCATGTGCATGACCATGTATGTGGAAGTCAGATGTCAACCTCTGGTACCGTTCTTCAGAACGCTGCCCACTTTGCTTTTTGAGACAAGATCTTCCTCTGGTCTGGAAATGGATAATCGTGTTGAACTAATGATCAGAGAACCCAGGACCTTTCTGTATCTACCTCTCCAACACTGGAATCACAAGCGTGCATCACCATGCCCAGTTTTAAAAACATCTATTATGTTTTGTTTATTTTGTGTGGGGTTTGTGTGTGTCACAGTGAGTGTTTGGGAGTCAGAGGACAATTTGCCAGGGCTGGTTCTCTACCTCCAACACGTGGGTGCCAAAACTCCAGCACAGGTCACTGGGCTTTTTGGGTAAGGGCATTTACCTTCTCGACCATCTCACAAGCCTGAGACATTTTGCAGAACTACTCCCTAGAGTAGATAATTTCTTTAATTTCATGTTGTAAAGAGTGAATATTTTGTCCAGAATGTTTGGGACCAGCTACGGTTTCAGCTTTTAGACTTCTAACATTTGGGTTGTTTTCATACCCTTAACAGAGCTGCTGGGGATAGGTATCAAGTCTAAACCTGTACGGTTCATGCTTGCGTGATACTTTGCACATACAGCCTGAAGGGAATTTCATACCGCATGTTTAGTACACCTGGATTTTCACTGTGATCTGTCGCATGAAGTCAGGTGTGGAATTTTCCACTTGTGATATATCTTGGGGTGTTAAAGGTTTCAGATTTGACAGCGTATTGGATTTAAAACTTCAGATTGAGGGGCTGGGCAGCAATGCTAGCATGCATAAAGCCCTGGGTTTTACCCCATAAACTGAGCATGATGGCACATATCTGAAATCCAGGCACTTGGTATGTGGAGGCAGGGAGATTAGGCAAAGTTATCTCCCATTCAGAGTGAGTTTGAGACCAGCCTATATGAGATCCTGTCTCAAAAAAAAAAAAAAAATTTCAGATTAAAAATGGTTAGTCAATGTGGAGACTCATTTTTTTATCAGTGTGTGTGTGTGTGTGTGTGTGTGTGTGTGTGTGCCCCAGTGGAACTCAGAGGACAACCTTGGGTGATAGCCCTCGCCTTCCAACCGTGTTTACAACAGGCTATCTCGGTTGTTTCTCCAAGACACTCAACAGGCTGGATGGCCCACACACTTCTGGGGGTCAGCCTGTCCTCTGGTTCCCATCTCCTCAGAGGAGCGTGGAGATTTTGAACACACAAGCTTCCCTGTCCAGCTTTATATGAGCCTAGGGGATTCCAACTCAGGTCCTCAGGCATGTGTAGTAAGCACTTTCCTCCAGGGGCCTCTCCCCTGCTCCTGTGCAGGACTCTTGAAAAAGGCAAAACCAGGCTAGGTGGTGGCAACGGACTTCTTTAAGGCAGATTTCTGTGAGTTCAAGGCCAGCCTTGTCTACAGAGCAAATTCCAGGACAGTCAGGACTGCCATACAGAGAAACCCTGTCTCTAAAAACAAAACAAAAAAAAAAAAGAAAAAAAAAAAGGGAACGGAAAACAGACCTGAAACACTAACTCTAGCATGTTTAGCATGTCAACTGGCTTGTATTCACATGTCCCATTGCAAAGGGGACACTGAGAGATCCACACTAGGAGGGCCAATCCCAAGATGAGGTTGTGTGTCTCTGTTTTTCTCCGCTGTTGAAGTCTTTGGAAGACTCAAGGAGTGATTTAGGGTGCTCAGATGGCTTCAGCTGTTCTTATGGGCCTCTATGCAAGCCTGTGCGCTCACTGCCTGGGAGAGTAGGAGAGCTAGCTGTCTTCTATCTGGGGCTGGATAGATGCCTCTGTAGGTAAAATGCTTGTTTTGCAAGTAACAGGACTTGGCTTTGATCTTCAGAACCCTCACAAAAGGCTGAGTTTGGTGGCATGTGCTTATAAGCTCAGACTTGAGGGGGCAGAGGCAGTCAGATCGCTGAGGCTCACTTGCCAACCAGCCTGATCGGCTTGGTAAGTGAGAAACTTTCTCAAAAACTCAGTGACTGGCACCTGAGGAACAGGCCCCAAGGTTGACTCTGGCTGCTCAACATGCACACACACATGCGTAACCAAATCACATACATACAAATACAAAGCAAGTTTATCATTGATGTTTACATAGCAGATCAGTAGGGGGATACGTTGGGTAAAAATAATCTAACTTAAAGGCCTGTATTCGTTCTGGAACACTGTATCACTTTACTTTGGGACAAAGAGTAAGAAGGCTTCAAACTCTAGCAAATCTTTGAGAATATATTACCACTCCATTAGAAGTAGCTCTATTGAGACCTGACCAGACAGGAGGAGACCAAAGGTTTCAGACCTCAGGCTACATGAGGTTGGTCTCACTATTGTAAGATGGCTGTGCTCATTCTGCACACCCGTTGCTCCAGGTGGGACCATGGGGTGGGACGGTCTCAGCTGGCCTTGGATTGAGTATGGCCGCAGCACCTTCTTGGTCAAGGGTGCAGGTATGACTGACTTGGGAGAAGGAGATGAAGGTTTTGAGAAAGAGAGGTACTGGATTTAATTGTCCTTCCGAGAAGACATTTATTCACCCCAACAGGCAGGCAACATGGCATGATGGGATCTGCAGGAAGAAACTTTAGTCTCACGAGACAAAGCAAGCTTTTTACTCTTGTTTCCGAGGGAAGGGGGGGGTCTTTTATCAGGAAGAAGCAGGATTAGTTAGTATAGAATGTATGTTATGTGACCAAGACAGAGGAGCAGGACATATATGACTTGGGCTGTTTGGAAGGGGTCACTTTTTCTGGGTCTTCATCAATGTATGAGCCATGCAATATAACAGCAAGTCAGGCTCCCTCCAGCCTCTGGATGACAGGAGACTAAGTATGTCTCCACATTGCTCAGAGTCTCTCTGCTTAGAGTCTGGTTACTTAGATACCCTGGGTTCCTTACCAGAGACCCTTACTGACAAACTACTTCCCCCAACCCTGCCATGAAAGCAAACAAAGGTCTTTATTGAGAAGCTCGAGCTTGGTCAGTAGCCCAACACTCCCACACAGCAGATGGAGGAAATGTGGCTCTGATCTCAGGGGAAGATGAGACCAACTATTCTTTATATGTGTGGGTGTGGAGGGACATATGAGTGGTGTGTGTGTGTGTGTGTGTGTGTGTGCGCGCGCGTGCATGTGTATGCCATGTGTGTGCAGCTTCCTATGGAAGCAAGAAGAGGGCATTGGGTCCCTTGAGGTGAATTTTAGGTGGTTGTGAGCCTCCTGAAGTGGGTGTTGGAAAGAGAACTTGGATCTTCTGGAAAAGCAGCAAGTGAGCAGCACTGAGCCATTCCTCCAGCCTCACAATGCTGCTCTGAGTCATTGGATTCAGAGCTGTACACAGACAAGGAAATGTTAACAGGGTAGCATCATGTATTATCTTGGAAGGAAACTTGGAAGACTGGACCTGAGTGGAGCACAGAGGTTGAACCTCAGAATTACATGGTCACAGAATTGATCATCTGTCAGTGTGAGCTCCAGGCATGACTTCTCTGCCTCAAACAACCTGGTAAGACCATAACAGTTTTGTTTAGCCATTGGGAGCACCCAGAATCCAACTGGGAGTGTTGAGTTCTACCTCTGAGTAAATATTAGGGACAATGAGGGACCATGCCATGTTGTCAGGAGCTGGTGCATATGGGAGCCTGGCCACACATGGCTTACATTATAACTTCCACTCGTGGCTTACTCTGGTGACTGAGCATGCCAAAGGATGGTAACAGCTTCAAAAGATGCCCCTTGACTGGGCTCATTCTATTGTCCAGGTCTTACCCGAACTTCTACGCTAGATTGGCATTCTTCTCTGATGGGTATGTTTGAGATGAAGGGTGGCTAGATGGAAAAGCACGCAGATGGAGGGAAAATGGATAGTGGTGTGTTTACCTTTCCCTGGTACTCACCCCAAATAGGGCAAAGAGCAATCCCACTAAAGGCTAGCTTAAGGAACTAGCAATTTTACTGTGCTTTCTTCTACGGCACAGATGCGGGACTACCTATAGGATCATGAGTGGCCCCCAAATAGCTGTATCATTACAAAGGCTCACACTCCGTGGATGGTGACCTAATGGAACCTGCATATTGAAATCTCCACCCCCTTCAGTTAGCCTTTCAGTTCCTGTATGTTTTAGCCTCTCCCAAGATCATTTGTAGCTAGGATGGAGGTCTGGACTCCATGGTGAGACCCCCGTGGCCCTCAATTCCCTGTTTCTACTAGGGAACATTCTCAACTGTATTACTATTACCATAGACTTAGCTCTCACTATTGCTCTCCTTGATTAGATGTTATGGCTAGCAGGCTAAACTAGTCTCTACTCAAAATGGCAGTAGGAGGATCATGTAATGTCTGGAGGCTGCAAAATATGGCAAGAAAGAAGGAGGACAGAAAAGGAGAAATGATTGACAGAAACAGAAGTCTGTGATGTAAAGTCTATGATGTTGAACAAACAACAAACAAAAGCCCCTCATGACCTCAGTCCATGCTAACACAGAAAAACCCCTCAAAGCCAATCTTGTCTCATCTCATGGTCTTGGAGTCCAGTCCTGCGATGAACAGGCTCCAAGAAGGTGGTTTTTAACACAATTAAAGGGAACATTTCTTTTGATTCTATTAAATTATTATATGGAACATGAGGTAGTTATAGGTTGGAATTATGACTGGGGCTAATGGGTGGCATTTACCCTGGGTTGGCTTAGCAGGAAATTGGTCATTAGAACACTGTTCAGTGTGAGGCACAGCTCCCGAGACAGCCAGAGACCCTGGTTACTGAGAATGGCCCGGCAGGCAGGTGGGCAAAGCAGCTGCTCTGCTGATCAGTGGTTGACTTGGAGACCCCTCAGGTTTGCTTTGATTCCCGGTCTACATGTTTCTAGAACCCAAGATTCTAGCAAGGAGATGAATCCCAGAATGGCAGAGTCCTTCATAGATTCTTATAGGTAACTGAAGTAGGTATGGTGCACATTTATGAAGTGGAGTTGGGGAGGAAAGAAGCGAAGAAGGAGCAAGCAAGGTACTGCCTTTGAAAACCTGTGCCTGAGTTTATGTTGTCTATGTAATCCTTGCCTTACCCTGCGAGGCAGATGCAGCTGGCTTCAGTCTTACAGACAAAGTAGCAGAGGCTCAGAGAGGCTAAGAGGCCCGTCTAAGACAGCACAGATAGGACCGAAGCCTAAGCTTTTAAAGATCTACCCCACGTCCTTTATACATGTCTTGTGTGCCTTAGGTCAGTATTTCCTAGGGTGCCACTATCTGCTAAACACAGCTCTGATGTGGGGAGTAAGCCGGCTCAGCTGGTGAAATTACTGCTGTTCGGACATGAAGACCAGAGTTTGTATCCCCAGCACCCATAAAAGTGAAGCTCAAGGACACATATCAGCAACCCCTCCCCTGGGCAGGTGGAGGCAAGTGGATCCCCAGAGCTCACTGGCCATTGGGTCTAGTGGATGAGTGAATCAGAGTAAAGGTATAAATGGCCATTTCCAGGTCTAGTTAAGCATAGAATGAATACAACTTCTCTTAGTTGCTTTCTCAACCAATAAATCCACACATCTCTATCATCACTTAATATTTAGACTTTATGCAGTGTTTTGATTTGGAGGTCAGAAAAAAGAATTCTTCTCTCATGACAAGCTTCTATTTTTTAAAATCTCTCTGTGTGTGCGTGCATACATGTGTGCATGTGTATGTGTACACAATGTGTTTATGTATTCATGTGTGCGGGTGTTCATGTGTGTAAGTATGAATGTGCTCATGACAGGACACACATGTCCAGGTCAGGGGTCAAACTCAGGTGCAGTTCTTGCCTTCCACCTTGTTAGATACAGATCTCATTTCGGTCAGCACTGTGTGCCCCAGGCTACCTAAGCAGTGAGCTTCTGGAGCTTTCCCAGCTCTTCCTACCTTCCCAGTAGGAGCACTGGGATGGCAATTTCACTCTTCCACCCAGCCTAATATGGGTCCTGGGGGTCCACACTAAGGTCCCCATGCCTGTGTGGCAAGTGCCTTTACCCACTAAACCACCTCCTCAGCTCAGGTTTTACTTTTGCTCGGCCTAAGCAGATTCAGAAAGAAAGAAAGAAAGAAAGAAAGAAAGAAAGAAAGAAAGAAAGAAAGAAAGAAAGAAAGAAAGGAAGGAAGGATGGATAAGTGACCTTATCTCTAAGGTCTTTCAAGTTTTACATATGCTATGTAACAGCATAGTTTTATATTCATTATGTAATTATATTAATGTGTATTGTCTACCCACATATGAATTTATGTTTATGCTAATATTGAAGCCAAAATCTACCTATCTCTATTACCATCAGCAATTATTGTATTACTAAGCAATAATCTATCACCAGAAAATAGTTTAAAACTCATGACAGGGTTGCATTACCTAGTGCCTTATAGAAACACATCTTTGTCCATTTGGTTCTTGGGTCTGAAATCACTGGTGCAACCCATTGAACACTCTGATACTTGAATATGAAAAGTACTTTTTAAAGCCCATCCAGCGCAGTTTGTACTGCCCATATACCATGAAGGTGACCAGTCCAACAGGGCCACATGCTTAAAGAAAACTTACTCCCATTCCCAGCAGTCATCAGCTTCCAACAGAGCTGAGCTGAGGGGAGGGTGGGAACTTGTGTCCCCCCNACAGTCTTTCTGCCTCCTCTTCAACAACACCAGAACCTCTAGAGGAAGAGACGTGATATAAACATCCCCTGTGGCCAAGCTGGGCTGGTAGAGAATGGAGAATGGACCTGGGAGGAACTGGGAGAGGGGCAGCAAATATGATCAAAATACATTGTGCAAAATCCTCACTGAACTAGGGAAAATGAAAAAAAAACATCATTACTAATTAAAGTGATAATAAGATGGTATTCTCTTTTAGAAAAACTAATCTGTCAGTATCAGTGAGAAGTCTAAAAACAATGAAGAAAGTCACTTGAGTTAGAGTAAAATTACCAGCATGTTTGTGTCACAGTTTACGTAAGTGAGGCCACCCAATGATCCATTTGGGTCTGATTTGCACACATTGTATACAGAAATCTCAGGCAGGTAGTTCAATTTCTCTGAGCCTGTTTCCTCCTTGGGAACCGGGTTTCGGCGCCAGTTGCAGTGAACTTCCCGGGTTTCGGCACCAGTTGCGGTGAACTCCCTGGCCAGCAGGAAGGAACAGCCACCAGACCAGGATTCTTCCCAAATCACGCTTTATTGGAGCCTCTTGGTTGAAGGGAGAGCAGAAAGCAAGGGGCCCCGAGCTCTGATTTGCAGCTGCTTATATAGGGAGTCTGCCTAGCAACCTTTGATACTTTGATACTTTAACTGCTTTTCTGGAGACCCACCGGCAGGAAAGAAAGCAGGGGAACATCCCTGTCAATTACAGACCACAAGGAAGTTCCCCTGCCGGTCAGGGAAAGTGTGGGCAGCTAGATCACAACAACTCATCCTGTTTTCTGGTAAAAGAACTGCAACCTTTATTATGGTATCAAGAGAGGCCGGGGCCAAATGCCATCTTGTAATGGCAGCCACTCAAATTGGCTCCCAGCAGGAATCTGAGGTAATACCAACCCTGTAGGCTTATTGAAGTGGAGAATTGTGCCAACATGCTGGACAACAAACTGGTGTTCCACAAATGGTTGTCACGATGCCACTCAGGTCCTTCATGCTCATCCATGTCTGGGGGCCAAAGGCATGACCACTGCTTTCTCTCTTGGTTCCCTGTGCTTGCCCAGAGTGCAAAAAAGGGCATTTGCCCACCCTTCAGGTCAGGGACAAGGTCAGCTTGACTGTAGAAGTCAGTGTCCTAGGCTGGGGAGATGGCTAGGTTGATAAAGTGCTTTTTTTTTTTTTCAGGCACAAGGACCTGAATCTGATCTCCAAAATCCAGCCACATAAAAAGGAAAAAGAGAAGAGGGTGTGGTGTGACATGCTTGTAATCCTGGCATAGGGCAGTGGAGGCAGGTGGATACCTGGGACTGGCATGGCCAACTTAGCGAGCTACGGTGAGTGATCCCGTTACAAAGAACAGGGTGGACAGCCCCCGAGAAGTGACAGGCTGAAGGTCACTTCTGGCTCTACATCATACACATACATGTGCCCACACCAACATGAATATGCACACATGCATGCAAACACACACACACACACACACACACACACACACACAGTGTCCAAACTGCAGCCTCCTGAAAAGCCATTGCCGTTTGCTTTTGGCCATGTTCCCAGGGGGCGAGTGGATCACTTGCTCCTCTGTAAATAAAGCTCATTGCCGCCCAGCTTCACCCTCTATGGCTGCAGCTCAGATTACCAGAAGCCCTAGTCGCAGGCCAGCACTCCAGCTAGGAGCGGGTTAAAACCAACATTTGCAGATAAAGAGGTAAACATATTTACATTCCTCTCTCCACACCTTCTGCATACGTCATGCCGTGAATGGCTTCAGAGGTCTGTTTGTACTAGCTCTCTAGAATTTTTACAGTCTGCAGGACACAAAATCTCTATAAAGTGACTTATTGAAATAGAAGCAGATTGGTAAAACCGTTTCTCTCTTATGAACTGTGAAGAATGATCCTCTAAATGAAATCAGGAAGGAACTGGACAGAATCTTGTTTAATGGTCTGACAAAATGAATCACAACGATTCCAGACATCCATCACTGCTAAAAGGGGACCACAAATGATCTGTGAACTACTATATATTGATTACCCGTGTGGTACAAGTGTCGGATTTAATGTTCACACACCATAGAGAGGCGGCAGGGACAGATGGTGCCTTAACTCTTCTTTGATAGATTTTAATGGTGAAATATTGATTTCTATCTGGCCAAGGCCTGCTGTTAGGGGCCAAAGTCATTTGTTGGGTATTGCCGGACACCCAGTTGGCCCGGCGTAATCAATCATTTTTGGCAAGGCAGGTGAAAATCCAGAGAGAAGCACCTTGGAACCCAAACGGAAGCGTGATGTGTCTGAATCCAGCCACCTAGAGGAAGAGTGGAGGGGGTGGGGGCCGCGGGAGAGCGCGAGAGAGGACTCTCGGAGACGGTGACTGTAAGGAATTATTAATGATAAGACATGTTTACTGAGGAGAGGCGCAGCGAATCAGAGCTGACATGACATAGTCCGGGAGCTTCGCCGAGAAAATGAGCCTCTTGCTAAGAGGGACTATATTTTATTTAAACACCCTTCTAAGGCTGGGAACTCAGGTAATCTGTTGTGTTACAACTCACTGGTTGTTCTTGCCATCCAGAGAGATAACACTGAGGCGCTAATAGGAACACATCAATCACAATCAGCCTGCAATTCCAGCGGTGTCTCGTCCTCCCAGCTCCTCTTTTCAGCTCCTTAATAATGGTGATAACATAGTTGGGGGCTGCAGAGAGGGGCTCTCCCCACCGAGGGTCGGATTCCGAAAGTGACGAGCTTGCCAAATCGGCATCAGGCGAAAGAGCTTTGTGCCTGCTGGGAAGGGCAAGGAACAGCTGGGAGGGTGGGACTCCAGCGGGAGAACGGTTTGTAAGTCCCTTGCTCCCAGGGTTCTGTGACGTCATTCCTGCTGCCTTCCTTAGGAGGGGGCGTAAGTGTGTGTACCTATGTGAAATTATCAAGTAACAAGATTCACGTTTCGTGGGTAACTCATAACATGGTCTTAAACGCGATTTCCAAATGGAACCCTCTCCAGTTTGTAGTGAGGGTGGTGGCTTCCCAGGAAGACTGATAAGGACAGGGTGACCACTTAGAAGTAGGTATGGGGCGGGGATGTTCCTCACCTCCATAGCTCCTAGTGGTCCTTAACCTGGAGCCCTCAAGGTTAAGCACCTATTTTCCTGTTTGGCCCCCTCCCACTGGAGGCTGCGAGGTAGTTAAGGGTTATGCCTAATTCCCTGTCATCTCCCCTGTACCTTAGCTACAGTCTAGGAACTCAGAGTGGCCGTGTGTGGATGAATCATCAGGGAAGGGAAGTGTTTGCATGGGAAAGCAGTTGGTCAGGAGCTGAGGAATGGGCTCAGTTGGTAAGGTGATTGCTGCTCAAGCGGGAAAACCCGAGTTCAGATTTTCAGAATTCAAATAAAAACCCAGGAATTGTGGTGTGCATATGGAACCGCAGTACAGTGTTGGGGTGACAGGCAGATCCAGGGGCTTTCTACTCAGCCAGCCAGTCTTGCTGAATAGGTGAACCCTAGGTTCAGTGGGATACTTTGCATCAAAAAATAAGATATATAGTAATCAAAAAAGACACCCAACATTAACCTCTGGCTACTGGGTCCTCCTCCTCCTCCAACACACACACACACACACACACACACACACACACACACACACACACACACGTGGGGTTTACAGTGCCTTGCTTGCTTTGGGTGTTCACATAAGTATGGGTGTGTCATGCGCAATGCAAATACATATATCCAGAAAGGAATACACAAATCTTATTTTTTTAAAACGCACGTAGCACTCTTTCTTTTCTCCCTGTGATTTACATTTTTATGAACCAGCACAGTGTGAAGAAAGCCTTAATTCTAGACGCAGCCTACTTGTGTGAGGATTCTGCTGACTCTGCTAGTAATTGCAGCTGTCTTTGGTAAGTTGCTGCTACTCTGTGTCTTGATCATCTCATCTGCAAATGGTGGGAAAAAAAACCCTGGTGTTCCAAGGGTTAGACAAGTTAGTCAATATGAGCCTTGCTTGCATAAATATGAAAGTTCTATTTTCTATAGTTCTGCTTAAATGATATAGCTTGCAAGTGTCATAATTAGAATTAGCTGTCAGCTTGGCACACCTGAGAGTCCCGAGAAGGGAGTCTCAGTTGGGTCTTAGCCCATCATATTGACCAGTGGGCACATTTGTAGAACAGTGTCTTGATTAATAACCGATGCAGGAAGATGCAGCCATGGGTGTACCATTCCTCAAGAAGATAGTCCTGCAACATGTAAGGAAGTTAGTAAGCAAGCCTGTGAGCAAACCAGCAAGCATCATTCCTCATGGTTTCTGTTTCAAGTTCCTGCTTGAAGTCCTGCCCTGACTTTCCTCAATGATGAACTGTGACCTGGAAGTGTAAGCCAAACAACCCTTTCCTCAACTAAGGTTACTAGGTGTTGTGTTTGTTACAGCAACAGAAGAGAACCATCACGACATGACTTTGTAGTCAAAGTCTTAACCTAGACGAATGCACATTAATGGAGACCCTTTATGGGGGTGGCACTAGAAATCCTGGAAAGCATTTGCCATCCTCTCTGTGACATGGCAAACCTCCACTTTAAGTGGTAAACATATTTTTGTGATGACTTGGTGAGTTGGAGATATCTTGGTTCATCATAATTTGTGCACACTCTCCATGCGATTCCACATCGGAGTCTCAGCAGGTCTGCAGTGGCCTGGGTGTCTATCTCCCAATGCCTGTGCACAGAGATATCACCAGGGACTCCAGCACATAAGGGTGCCGACAGACAAAGACACTGCGGAGCAGGGCGAGCTCTGCTTTGTGGCCCGCCCAGCTGTTCCACTTTCTCCCAGATGTGAGCAGTGCTGGCGGCAGATTCCGTTTAGATTATCTTGCTTACCTAATGATTTTTGCTTCACTGCCTTGCTCGATTGTGTTCACCAGGATGGCAGCCTATTAAAATGTCAAGGCACATTGAATTGTTGTTATCCGGGAGAGAGACCTTTCCAATCAGCCCAGGCTCTGGAGGTTGCACAAACTCCGAGGTGATCAGAGAGACCATTCTGGTTTTGTACACGGATGGGGGTGAGCAGGGTGGTTGGGAGAGAGGAGCAGATGCAGTCGCTGGGATTTATACAGCAGCGTGAATGTGCAAATTAAAAATATTAATGCCATCTTCTCCAACAGGTTTCGGTGGCTTCTCTGCCTCAGAATTTAAGGGGCATCTGCAATGAGAGTTAAAGAAAGACAAGGGGAAGGTGGCTCACAGGTTCTGGATGGAGTGGGTACCAGGGGCAGAATTAAGGTATCAGGATTACAGCCCTGCTTAACAGGAGGGCTAGAGAAAAAACAGTGTAGGCTTGCTTGACCTTGCACCTGCCCCCGCTCATGGTGTGGAGAAGCATCCTCTGCATTGCTGGCAGGTGATGGCTGGCAGGTGATGCTGGCAGGTGATGTTGGCAGGTCAGGGGTAAAGGATACTTAACTAAGTATCCTTTCCAGGATGTTTCCAAACAGCACCTCTGGCCCAGCCCCACCTCTATCCGCTGGACCAGTCTGGATTTGTTCTTGTTCAGTTGGGCCTTGTTTTCCAGGGGATTTTTTTCTCCCTAAGGCGGATGGAGAGAGAGCAGGGGGGAAAGTATATTCTCATAAGTTCTCCAGCATCAACACTGAAGACTGCAGCTGGAAAGCGACTTTTTCTTCTTGCATCCACGCCATTTCACTGCCGTTTGGCTGTCCTTGGCCACGTCTGTTGCAGTTTCATTTTACAGAGACTCCGCCCCCAGCCTCCAACACCCCAACACCCGGCTCATGCATGGCCAAACAGGCACTCCAAAGGCCCTAATCTGTCCTCCATGGGTGCACCAATCTCATCAGCCTGTGTTCGCCTCCTCCCTCCTCCTCCCCCTCCCCACATAGTGCCTGGCCCATCCTGGAGAATGGCACTCATCTGGCCCCCTGAGTGCCAGTCCTTGTTGTCTCATCCCCTGCTCTCCATCTTCCAGCTTAAACAAGACCCAGACACAAATGACAAAACTTACTGACTTGCACAATTAAAATCTGTGTACTATGTTAAATAGTCACTGTATTTCAATAAAACCTATTAAGAAGTATGTAGAAAATTAAGTAAATCTCTAAAGTTACCTTCTGTAAACTACTAATTTTATTGTACCCTAATATAGAAAAACAAACCAATAAAGAAATAAACTACTTAAAGAAAAAAGACTATTCCTGTGTGCTTTGTCCCAGCCAAAGACAAGTGTTTCTGCCCCAGAAACTTGTCTGGATCTATTTTCCATGTGTGAATCCACAGACTTCTACCCCAACCTCTAGCATAGTGGTTCTCAATCTTCCTTATGTTTTGATCCTTTAATACAGGTCTTCAGGTTTTGGTGACTTCCAATTGATGTGGAATGTCCTCCGTATATGTGTTGCTTTTATTGGTTGATGAATAAAGTTGTTTCAGTCAATGGCTTAGCAAAGTAAAACCAGGCTGGAAATCTGAAAGGAGATATATAGAGCGAGTAGGCGGAATCAAGGAGTAGCCATGTAGCTGCAGGAGAAAACAGACACTGGATCCTTACCAGAAAGTCACAGCCTCATGCTGATACATAGATTAATAGAAACGGGTTACTTCAAGATGTAAGAGCTAGCTAGAAGTATACCTGAGTCATTAGCTCAACAGTGTTGTAATTAATATAGTTTCTGTGTGATTATTTGGGTCTGGGCAGCCAGGAAATGAATAAGCAGTGTCCTACTACATCTAATCATAAAGTTATTTCATTGCTTTTCAGAATTGCAGTTTTGCTACTGTTATGAATCACAATGTAAATATCTGTGTTTTCCAGTGGTCTTAGGTGATCCCTCTGAAAGTGTCATTCAACCCCAAAGGGGTCACGACCCACAGGTTAAGAACCACTGCCAGGATGCTGCGCCCCTCTGGGAGTGCTCTGGAACAGCAAAGCCTCTCCTAACCCTCTGCTCTCCCTTAATACCTTTCTCTCTCCTCCTTTCCCTTCCCCTCTTTCTCCTTCTACTTCCTCCCCCATCATTTCTCTTCCTCTCTATCTCCCTTGGTCCTCTTCCTCTCTCCAGACTCAGTTCCTTCCCTCACAGCCATAGACTAGATTTATCTATATTCCTGTAACTGGGTGCAGACAGATGCTCAACAATTTCCAGTTTCGATGAGCAGATGATGAAAGGGCTAAGTCCTGTCCCACTGTAGTGAGCAACACACGATTTCTTGATTGCTGCTCCTTGGAGCTCATTATGATGGAAGATGCTTTTCTTTTCTCAGATTCCTGTGGGGGACATATTTCCATGACCCCTTGAGTCGTCATTGTCAGCCTGTGTGGTAACTTTGGTCCACTGCCAGGCTCCCATTACAGCTCTTCATGTATGAGGTCAAAGGCTCCTCGTTGTGTTGGAGCTCAGGCCAGATCTGACCTTTGGCCTCTGCAGTTCTGGTAGTGGTGGACTGTCTAAATGGCATGTCCCTCTGTGTGTCCATGTCTGCTGTGCATGCCACTTGCTTCCCAACCAGAATCTTAGGAAAATGTTAAAACAGAATAGGGATGTGTTTGGTTTCCGTTTCCGTCTCTTCTAGATTCCTCTTAGACACTTGCCCCTGCTGAAGAGACTGAAGGCTGATAAGATGGCAAAACCCGCAAAGAACTTCCTATGCAAACTTGGGGACCCGGATTTGGATACCCAGAACCTAAATAAATAGCCAAGTGTTGTGGTGCCTGTAACACCAGCACTGAGGGGCAGTGACAGGAGGATTCCTGGGGCTCACAGGCTTAGCCTGCTAGGTAAGCTCCAGGCTAATGATGGACCCTGTTAAAAAGAGGGAACGGAGCCTAGGAATGATTCCAAGATTGTCTTGTTTCCTCCCATGACCCCTTGTGTGCACACACAAAGGCAAATTGATTTAATGGATATTAAGATATGGTTTCCTTTTTTAGCTTCTCCTTAACCCCACCCTGCCCCTGTGAAGCAAGGTAGGCCCAGTTCTATCTTAATTGGATTTCCTAACAATCACCAGCAAAGAGGAGCTGAGTGCTCTTGGCCCATCACCTGGCTCACTTCAGTTCCATGATTAGATTTGTCTAATTAATCTGAGTAGGAGGAGCCCAGCGCCCAGGCTGTGAGGGACAGGCAATCTCTCTGCTGTTCTGGACGCTGCACTGCTCACAGTCTTGTTTCCACAACAGCCGCTTAACTGCATCCAGAGCCTGGGCTTGGCAACTGTTGAGTTTGGGTGAGGCGAGGGCAGGAAGCAGAGGGGGACTCAAAGGATGGATTGGCCAGCAATGAAAGGCAGCCCACCTCTCCTGGATGCACCAGTGACGGTCTGGAATACTTTGCCAATCGGCCGAGTCATTTGGGTTTTCTCTAGCTGAGATCCAAGGTTTTTGTGTCTGTGTGCACATGTGTGTGAATGTTCACTCATGTCTGTATGCAGGTGCAGGTATATGCGTGTGCCTGTAAGAGTGGAGAGCAGACGACAGCCCAGGTGTCTGTCATCAGGTGCCAGCTGCAAGGGTTTATTCCTATTGTTATCTTTTGAGGCAGAGTCTCTAACAGGCTTAGAGGTTAGCAAACAGGCCAGGCTGGCCAGTCAGCCAGATTTAGGCTTCTTTCTGTTCCTGCCTCCCGGTTATGAGGATTGCAAGCCTACACCCTCATGCTTGGCTTTCTGTCCTTTTACGTATGTGTTGTGGGGGATCGAACTCAGGTCCTTATGCTTACAAAGCAAGCACTTTTCCAACTAAATGTCTCCCAGTCCCCAGGTTGTAATCTTCAAAATGAGAATAATCAAGATCAGCTTCTAAGGCGGCTGAAAGGACTCAGTGGGAGCAGACCCACACTGTGGTTTTCTCAGTGCCTGGCGCTGAAGACACCTGTCCGAGTCTGCTCTAATCGTCAACCCCAACACAGCCTACGGTTATCTAAGAAGAGGATCTCATCAGGATCAGATGGGCTGTGGCCGTGTCTCTGGGGGACTGTCTCGACTGCTGGTGTAGCAGGACCAGATCACTGTGGACGGTGCCATTCTCTGAGCCGGAACTCTGGGGTGTATAAGAGTGCTGGATGAGCCTGTGCCTGTGAGCGGCCTTTTCCTGTGTTTTCTGCTTTATGCTCCTGCTTGAATTCCTGTCCCAACTTCTGTTTCATGATAGTGACCTGAAACAAGCTGAAACAAGCTCTTTCCTCTCTAAGTTGCTTCTGCTAAGAGTATTTTATCATAGCCATGGTAGAGAACAGCATCCAGAGAAGACCAGCATCCTGCCAGCGTGGGTCTCTGATGTGAACGCATGCTGGCTCACCCCCATGCTCACATACAAATACACACTACAAAGCTTCCTCACACCGGCTGGCCTTCTTTGAACCTTTTCATGGCTGCTTGTTGTCCGAACGCTTTAGTTTCTTTTCTCCCCACGACTGCTTCCCCTCTGGCTCCCACATCCATCATTTCCTCTGGTCAGCAATCAAGGGAAAAGGGAGAGAGGGACCTGTGTTCCCAGGAGGCCACACACATTCGGAGATACTTCTACTAATGAAGCTTGTGGGACTGCGGAACTTTTCTCACCTTTGTAGAAACAGAGACAGGAGAGGTCATGTTCTCACCACTTCACGTTTCCAGTAGTAAAGTCGAACCTCTCTCGATTTTTTTTTTTTCCGTTTCCTGCTACACCACTGAATTTTAGTGCTCCGTTATTTATTTTTCAGTGATTTCATGAAATCTCTGTCTCCGACCTCTACGAAGCTGATGTTTGCAACAGACTCGGGCTCAGAGTTTTGTTTGCAGACAAGTGGCTTCTTAGATAACACTAAAGAAAAATCAACATTGTCCATTAGGAGTGGCAGCTGTTATGAGGACTTGTAGAGATCAGCAAAATCCCACGGCTCTATGAAAAACATGTAAGGCAACACCCAAGCTGAAAAAAAAAAAGTTGTCTTGCTACCAGAGAAGCAATTTCTGAATCGCTGTCTCTGTTTCTGCAACTGTACACGACGGTAATGGCATGTTTCACTAGGAGAGCTTGGGGAACGAATGAAATTGCATGGCGGGGGGCAGGGGAGATTCAGTGGAAAAGAAACCTCGATGAATAAGCCTGAAAACCTGACTTCAAGTCCCCAGCAACTATGTGGGGAACAAATCTGAGCATGGCTACGCATATCTATGACATAAATGCTGTATGGATAGAAGTGTGTTGAGCTGGAGACAAGAAACCCCTAGGGTGTGCTGGCTCCCAGCCTAGAGTTCAATGAGGGACCGTGTCTCATGGGGGAAAATGAAGAGGTACTTGCATAGATACACACACACACACACACACACACACACACACACACACTCACACACACAGTAGGAAACATAGATAATGGGCCTGAGGCTCCAGCTGACCCAAGCAGACTCTCCCTACATCCTACAATGTGTTTTCTTTCTTTCTTTCTTTTTTTTTTTGGTTTTTCGAGACAGGGTTTCTCTGTGGTTTTGGAGCCTGTCCTGGAACTAGCTCTGTAGACCAGGCTGGTCTCAAACTCACAGAGATCCGCCTGCCTCTGCCTCCCGAGTGCTGGGATTAAAGGCGTGCGCCACCGTTGCCCGGCTACAATGTGTTTTCTTCTCGGGTGTTCTGACTACTCACGTCCTCAATGACACTTCCTGTACTACACTTATATCCTTTTTAACTTTTTATAATTGACTTTATTGAGCTCTACATCTTTCGCTGCTCCCCTCCCTGTTTCTCCCCTCCCCTTCTACCGTCTCCCATGGTCCCTATGATCCTGATTAACTCAGGAGATCTTGTCTTTTTCTATTTCTCATATAGATTAGATCTATGTATATCTCTCTTAAAGTCCTCATTGTTGTCTAGGTTCTCTGGCATTGTGAATTGTACTGGTTTTCTGTGTTTTATGTTTAAAAACCACTTATGAATGAGTACATGTGATAACTGTCTTTCTGGGTCTGGGTTACCTCACTCAATATGATGTTTTCTAGCTCCATCCATTTGCCAGCAAATTTCAAGATGTCATTTTTTCCTGCTGTGTAGTACTCCATTGTGTAAATGCAACACATTTTCCTTATCTATTCTTCAGTCGAAGAGTTGTTTCCAGATTCTGGCTATGACAAACAAAGCTGCTATGAACTTAGTTGAGCAAATGTCCTTGTGGCCCGATTGAGCATCCTTTGGGTGTATACCCAAAAGTAGTACTGCTGGGTTTGATCCAGCTCTAGGAAGCTGCCCGTGGATTTATGATTAATTATTAAAGTCTCAGGGCTGAGGAGCTAGTTCAGTCAGTAGATCACTCCCTGTGCAAGCATGGGGACCAGTGATTGATGCCAAGAAACCCCATGAAATGTTGAGTACAGGAGGACACAAGTGAAGCATGGATCTTAAAGGAAGCATACACAACTATTGCTCTGCTGACAGACAGGGCAATAATCTGGTTGTAAAGAGTGATCATATACATCTATAGATTAGTGCATTTCCAACCTTCATAAAAGAAATTTCTTTTTTCATTTTCAAAAGATGGTGATAACCACAGAGACCCACAGCATGTCAACATGCAGAGGATACAATATTCCAGAATGCTCAGCCCTAAATAGGATATTTCTATTACAACCTCTACTCCTAAGCCTCGGGGATCATAATGGAAGAGGGGGCCAAAAATCCAGAGGCAGTGGATGACTACAGAAAAAGAGTGTTTTCTGGACACAGCAGGGTGATTGTACATATGAACCAACAGCATTGTGACAGCATGCACAGACGTTTACAAGCTCAAGCCAGACAAGGAACAGAATGGAACACTGAAGGGTCAGGAAGTCCCGCCCCTAGCTGAGGAGCTATTGGCAGCAGATAACTGTTGGGGGAGAGATTTGGTTTTCTTCTTAGGTGTGGTTCCAGAGAAGCTACTCATGCTACCCATGGCTTACAGCCATGCACGTACTGGTAGCACTTAGTGGACTCTGTGTGTTAGAATCAACAGTGACAACAACAACAACAACAAGAGAGAGAGAGAGAGAGAGAGAGAGAGAGAGAGAGAGAGAGAGAGAGAGAGAGAGAGAGAGAGAGACGTAGGGAGGGAGGAAGGAAGGGAGGTAGGGAGGGTAGGCAGAGTCAAGAAGATGCCATGTAGTCGCCAATTGGAACCTTGTTGGTAGGCCACGAGCCTCGTGGTAAAATATAAAATAATGGAAATGGGTTAATTCTAGATGTAAGAGTTAGCTAGCAATACCCTTAAGCTATTGGCAAACCAGGATTGCAAATAATATAGTTTCTGTGTGATTATTTTGGGAGTCTGGGTGGCCAGGAAAACGAACAAGTAGCCTCTTTTTTCATGAAGAATTGGTGCTAGTCTACTTCCTTTGTATTTTGTGTCATATGAACATAAAATGTCTTTTAAGTACACATGACCACCACAAACACTTGACAAGGGGCAGTTGTGCTTAATGGTTATTAACAACGAAAATTATCTCAGCTTTACATTTGCTGCTGTGTGCTCAATGAGAAATTACTCCATCTCTGATCCTTGCTGTCTGGCAGTGGTAGAGGCTAGTACAGAGGAGCTAGTAGAGATCCCATCCTGGGACTAGTTAGACAAGTGCATGAGATCACAAATATGAAGAACCCATGTTGTGATGGGTAAAAACAAATAATTTTTCAGTATTCTATAGCTATCATTTCTTTGATTTTTATTCATGACGATGTGTTAAAGGTTGTTCCATTTATGCTTGTATCCATCCATCCATCTGTCCATCCATCCGTCCGTCTGTCCGTCCATCCATCCATCCATCCATCCATCTGTCCATCTGTCCGTCCGTCCGTCCATCCATCCATCCATCTGTCCATCCATCCATCTGTCCATCCATCCATCTGTCCATCCATCCATCTGTCCGTCACCTATCTATCATCCACTCATCTGTTATCTAGCTGTCTGTCTACGTAGCCATCTAGCCACCTACCTATCTAGCCAAATGTTACAGGCAGTTCCCACCTACCACAGTCTCCCAAATGCAGACCGACAGATCTAATAGTGAGCAGAAATGCGCTGCAACCTCTTCAAGGAGCCTTATCTCCAGGAGAAGTTGTGGAGTAAATGTATTATATTTAACCTCTTCAAGGAGCCTTATCTCCAGGAGAAGTTGTGGAGTAAATGTGTTATATTTGCTCACTTGACCCTGAAAAGAAGTTGTTTAATGCTAGTTAACAGTTGGCATTTTTAGCTGCACTTTGGAAAGCAAACAGTATAGTCAAACATGTTAATATTGGCAGAAATAACATTAGCCTTAAAGCCTTAAAAAGTGAGATTATACACGTAGCAATGACTTGAACTCTTAGGAAAACAGTTGCTGCTGCTCTTTCTGATACGCTATCTTCCTTCCTGGTGTGAAAGGAGACTTCTATGGGGTTTCTTCCATTCATCCCACATAGAGCATAAGGACACAGTGAGTTCTGGATCTGAAATAACCCCACAGTACTGAGAACCGTGAGCCCCGAGGAGAGAGAGCAGTGCAGAGAGGGTGCCACAGAGGCCAGGACTGTCATCTCTCTGGCCCAAGAAATAGCCAGGGAAGTGAAAAGGGTAGAGGAAAGCTCCCAGGCACCACTGAGGTACCCATGCAAGCCTTTCTTCAGAGGAGGAAGAACATCAGTACAGACTGAGCAACAGAAAGTAGCTATATTTCTCCTCTTTTATGTGTTTCTCCCCACTGAGGCCTTAGTTACTTGATACAAAAATATTATGTGAAAATTTCCTGATAAGTAAGATGTTATGAGGTGGTAAAATAAGTAGCCCATTACTATGTGTACTTTTTATTTCAGTTCATTTTGTCGTATATGAAATACCTCACACACACATCGGGGCAAGTCTTGCATGGCAAGATATATTTATATGTGCATGTACAAACACACACATATGTGCCTTATATATGAAGGAGAATTCACATACCTTTTGCCACATCAAACAATTATAATTTATGGTTATAATTTCTTTCTTATATCCCATTACAGTAGGGTATTTTGAGAGGGATTGCTCAGTAGTAAAGCATTTTGTTGTTTTTGTGAGGATCAGAGTCCAAATGCCCAGAAACCCATGTGAACACCAGGTGGATGTCACAGCTTGATGGTAACGCTAGCTCAGATAATAGAGACAGGAGACACCCAGAGAAGAGATTGTGTTGTTACAGACAGAGGGGTGGAAGGCAACCATGGGAATTGGAAGTCCTGATGAGGGAAGGACAGAGGGAACTGCTTCCCGAAATATAATCCAGGGTCCAGTGTGACCTCCGTCTCCCAGGAGCTTGTTAGAAATACAGACTTACGGGGCTAGGGAGGCAGCTCAGCAGGTTAAGTGCCTGCCGTGCAAACATGAGGAGAATTAGTTTTATGCAGGGAAGAGTTCCCTGGTAGGTTATCTAATCCCAAAGGTCAGCCCTAAGCACATGTGTATATGAGAAACACTAACAGGACTCACAGGGTGTGTATGTGTGTGTTTGTGTGTGTGTGGGGGGATAATTATAATTAATAATTATTAAAGTTATAAGGAATAGAGGACATGGGAGAGATAGGAAGGGAAAAGTGAAGGGTAGAAGTGGTGCAAATAGAGAACTTGTGCATGAAATTCTGAAATTCAAAAAAAAAAACCTAAAATGTAAAAAGGGAGGGAGAGAGGGAGGGAAGGAGGGAAGGAGGGAGAAAGGGAGGGAGGGAGGGAGGAAGGAAGGAAGGAAGGAAAGAAGGAAGGAAGGAAGGAAGGAAGGAAGGAAGGAAGGAAGGAAGGAAGGAAGGAAGGAAGGAAGGAAGTTTTACTTCACTTACCTGGGCTGACCTGTGCCTGCAGGCACACAGGTTGTCCAGCAGATGGCACCTCTGTGCGAATGGAAAACCAAGACTTGGCCACTCCTGAAAGACTACATTTTAGATTCCCCGAGGGCCTTCAGGGGGCGCATATTTGCACCAGGCTAACCCACGGGGCTGTACGGGCTGGTCTGTGTTTGAGGTATAGCCTAGCAGAACCTTTGCTTTTCCTGCTCCTTCACAAATGTCTCGTCCTTTGATCCTGACAAATTACAATTCACCCTCCAGAGTCAGCCACACGTCCTGCCCTCAGTGATGCTGTGTTCCTTTCAAGGTCTGGGCAGTCTGTTCTCTCACCTTCTGTATCACCCCAGGACCAGCTGCTCACCCAGTGATCTACCTCACACCAGCACTAACCCCACAGCTCAGGCTCAGGAAGGCGGGGGCTGAGACAGTGGGTGAATTGGACAGTCGGGCTCAGCGGGTCTTTCCGAGTCATCCCTTCTTCATGTACACTGGTATCCAGAGAGAGGTGACTGCCATTGACATCATGGTGTAGACATTAGCAAAGGCCTTCTGCTAGTGTCTCTGCAAGGGATCATTCTTCATAAGCATCCCAAGACTCTGGTTGAAACCTCTCCCAGCTAGAATTCCTGCACAATTAATAGCTGCTTAAGGCTATCCTCCCCTCTGAGCTCCAAACCTGCAATTTCCAAGGCATCTCACAGGAAACCCCCTTACCACTAAGCGGGCACGTCCCAACACCCTTGGACAACTCCAGTGGCTTCTAGGTTTCTTTCTTTATTTTTTAATCAGGTTTTAACCCCGGCCAAAGTACTTCTAGAGCCACCCCATAATCTCAACTACATAAGTCAGGAATATAGACAGAGGAGGAGGGGGTCCCTTAGGTACCGGTTGAACAATGACATTCCATAAGGTTCAACAAGCCTGTGTGTATGTAGTCCCCAGTGAGATAATGGGGTGTGGCTCTCTTTTAAGAAGCCCCCAACCACACCTGGGTATGTCTTGTTTTTTTTTTTTCCCCCTTGAAAAATTTCTCTCTTTAACTCCTGTTCCTAACATCTGTGTTAAAACGCCTTGACAACCTACGACTGTTTAAGAAGTTCACATCCATGCTTTCTGGTGGGGGCCTTATTCCTTTCCTGTGCACCCGTCTTTCAATTTTTAATAAACCCCAACATTGCTCCAGACTGACCTCATCCGGAAATCCTTTTATGGGTCGAACCTAGGATCCAGTTTTATCCAGGTTGAAGTCCCTGAAAGACTAAAGAAATGTCATGCTGCTGAGAGTGGAGCATGGGACTGTGCCCTCGTCTCTGTCACCACGAATGTCCTTGAGGTTCTCTTCACCTGTGCTGCACCCTCTCACCTTCTCACCTTCAGCCCAGGGCCAGTCCAAACACTACTGCGCTGCTGGGCACCCCCCCTGCAGCTTCTAGGTCTAGAAGTAGTCCAAACATCTTCTCAGAACTGCTACTGCAGCTTTATAATACTGATCAGAACTGGTCAGTATTAGTTGTGTGGACGCGGTACACCTTCTCCAACCGGAAGCTCTGAAGTCTGGGCTTTGTCATCGTGTTTTCCTGACTGCCTAGGTCTCTGCTGCAGACACAATAACGGGTAAAGTGTGACTTTGTGTTTCGTGTCTGGCTAAGCACGGCCACACTCTCTTGTTATAACACACGTTTATTTTCAGTGTGTGATGAACACGACTTGCCCACCGTTATCCAGAGACGATCAAGACAGTTTATTTCCTTTTAGAGCACTCCAGTGAGAAGCTCATCTTTAGGATGGTCCGGGACCCTCAGGAACAAATTCATTTTACCTTGTGTAGTTGCTTATATTGCTGCTGGGACCAAATACCTAACAAGCAAGAGAAGAAAAGAAGGGTTTATTTGGTTCCCAGTTTGAGAGTACAGGCCACCATGACAGCACAGTCTTGGCAGTAGGAATCTGAGGCAGCTGGCCACACATATATTCATGGTCAGTAATCAGAGAGCTGCTGCTCAGCTCTTTGTCCTTTTCATTTGGTCCAGGACCCCAGCCCACGGAATGGTACCACCCACATTCAGGGTGGGTCTTCTACCTCAGCCCAGTCTACAAATAATTCCCCCACAGACACACAGGACCAAGAACTTGTCTCTTAGGTCAAATTAACAGTCAGCATTGACAACAACAACAACACACACACACACACACACACACACACTCACACTTCCCCCCAAACTAAGCTTTCTCAAAGCATTACCTCTATAGCCAACATGAAATATACTAATATTTTCGATTAAGTTTCATACCACTTTCACAAGGGTGCTTGTGACCCAATAAATAGATTTCACAACCCACAAGTGAGGCATGACTCTCAATTTGAAAGGCTCTAATTGAAAGCATCCAGGGGCAGGATTCTGGGAAAGACCTGGAATGTGAGGTAACCTGAGCTTCTGTCCCGGAACAGGTCTGTGAGGCAAATGGGTGGAGGCTGGATTCTGAGGAACGGCAGGGTCTAGAATCAGGGCTGTGCCTTCCGTGATTGTGAGAAGCAAGATGGGGAGACACTATGATATAGTGTTAGCTTCCATTCTGAACACTGGTCTGGCACCCAGAACTTTCTGTTTGCTATCTTGGAGCCTTCATATGGCAATTCGCAATGCCTACCCCCGCTCCCACCTGCCACGCCCACTCTCTACCTCTATGCTGAGTCAGCCTGTTTATCTTCCCAGTCTTGTCGCCAACGACCTTGAGTGGAGGGCTGTTTTGACAATTTTTTTTTGTCTCTAGTATTTGAGGGTGCCTGACCTCAGGGATACCTGGCTGAATAAGTGGATGGATGAGCAAGGACAGTACCATCAGAGTTCATGGATCTAATTCCAGGGTCTCCTGAAGACGAGCAGATCACTTCTTCCAAACCAGACCAGGGGGTGCTGACGCCCTCTCCATGTAGCCTCGCTAGTCACCAAATGATGCTTCCAGTACCAGGAATGGGTGGGCAAGAGTTGTTGGCTAAAGGGGTCTAAGGGAACCTCCAAACAACCCAATACTTGATTGGATTCAAGGCCCACTCCATGAGATGGAACCCATTTCTGACACTGCTCAGGTGGCCAAGAACTGTAGACCAGATAGGTCATGAAACCTAGAGGAAAACCAAATACTATTTCTCTGATAAAGGAACACAACAATAAAATGGCTCTTAGTGATGTTCTGCTACACTCATAGATCAGCATCTTCCCCGGCCATCACCAGAGAAGAGTCCTCTTGCAGGAGATGAAAACGGATACAGAAACCCACAGCTGGACAATGTGAACAGAGAGACCTTAAAATAGTCAGTCCTAAACGGGATGTCTCCACCAAATTCCTCCCCTAGGGGCTCAGTGAACCCTGTGGAAGAGGAGGTGGAAAGATGGAAAGAGTTAGAGGGAATGAAAGATGCTAAGAAAACAGGACTGACACAGACTGACACACACAAGCTTACAGAGACTGCGGCAGCACACACAGGGCCTGCACGGGTCTGCACCAGATGGGATCCCGGTACTCAGAGGAGAACCTGACATAAATCCTCATCCCTAACCCAGAAACTATGGCCATTCGCAAATGAGAAATCATTTCCCTAATGGAGTTTCACTGGGAGTACCAATCACTCTTCAGGCCAGGCCCCATGCCCAGCATGAGAGGAACGCAGTGGCATCTTTGGGGGCCCTTTGTCTTTTAAGGTTTGGATAGCAGGTTTTGTTGTTGTTGTTTTTTTAGCTTACAGTTCCTCTGCATGTGTATTATGGCTTCCAGCTTTGTGTTTTCAGAGATTCTTGTGTGTGAAAGTGTGTGTCTCTGTGCCTGCAAGTGCATCACATGCTTTTTCTTGGGATCTTTCTCTTCTGTTTGCTTGTTTCATTCAATTGTGATTTGCTTATTTATGCTTTATCTTATTTTATCATTATTCTGGAGATACCCGTTTATTTTAAAGAGATAGAAAAGACGTGGTTCCCAATGGGAGGAAGAGGAGGCATAATCAGAATATATTATATGGAAAAAAACTATTTCCAATAAAAGAAAGAAAAAAACTAAGAAACCAAGGAACTGTGAGGGAAACGTAGCAAAAGAAGGTATTTTAGAATTATGCATGGGATAATAAATGCTTATGTTATTCTTTTTGGTTATTTATGTTTGAAAGATAGTTTAAATAAAGCTTAGGAAACTAGACAAGTATTAACTCTTTGAGAATTTCAAGCAATGTATTTTGATCACATCCATCCTAATTCTTCCATTTGCTCCTCCTCGGTCTCTCTGCACCCCCAACTTTACATCCTTCTTAAAACGTTAGTAGCCCATTGACTCCACTGTATACTTTCTGTATACTTCTGGACATGGGCCATCCTCTGGGCTGTGAATAACCTAGCAGGAGACATACCTTCAAAGAAACTGTCTCTTCTTCCCCCCGTCCCCCACCCCAGATGCCACTAATGGTCCTTAGTGATTCAGCTAGGGCTGATGCATGAACCCCACCCCCTGGCTGCTAGAAGATGGCCTGGTTTTCTCCTCTGCAGCAACCCCAGCAGCTGTGAGCTCATGAATTCAGCAGTCCTAGCATGCCTGCAAGCCCTCTCCGCTCCAGTCCTCCCTGACCTCTGCCTCTTAGTCTTTCCTTCCCATCTTCCAGGGTGGTCTCTGAGCCTTATGGAGTGAGTAGTATATCAATGGTCAATTTGTGACTGGCAACCCATGGTTGTCTCTGCGCTCTTGACCATTGGTGAGTTTCTGCTTAAATCACCACCTACTGTACAAACAGACTTCTCTGATGAGATCTGAGTGCTACATTGCTCCTGGTTCAGGTATGGTTCCCCACTTGTCTCCAAAGCAAGAGCTAGAGTTGCTGGGAGATGTGAAGCTTCTAGAAGTTTCTTTTACATTTGTGTGCCACCAGGGTCTATCTCCTCTAAATGCTGCAGGGTAGACTCTATGCCTCAGGTCTTCAGTCCTTTGAAGTCCACCTGGGAGTTGGAGCAGGTGGCTGCATCACTCCAATTTCTACGCTGTAGTCGGTCTATTTTCTCCGCTTCTTGTCAGCTCTCTTTTTAAGGACTGGTGGGGTTACCATTGCTAGACATTTTTTTTAATTTTTTCTAATGGTCCATTATCACAGACTAATAAATCATAGAGAAAAAGATTTTAGCTCTTGATACTTGCCCAGGGTCAAGGGGCTAGATAGTTTTATGATCTTCTTCAAAGAGTTTCAAGGTACCTAAGGACATCACACAGCAAGAAGTGGGAGTTAAACAGATACTGGCTAAATAGTTTTGTGTGTACATAGGTGTATGTGAGTGGGTACATGTACACATGCCTACACGTGGAGGCCAGAGGTCAATGTCATGTCAACTTTCTCAATGGCACTTTATTCTACCTATCAATCTGTCTGCCAGCCTGTCTGTCTGTCTATTTATCTCTTTCTGAGACAGGGTCTCTCATTGAACCCAGAGCTAACTAGCTTGGTTGGACTGGCTGACCATCAGGCCCTAAGGATCCTCCTGTTCCATTTCTCCAGTGCTGAGATGACAGACGCATGTTGCCGTACCTAACTTTTTACATAGGTGATTGGGATCCAAATTCAAGTCCTTGTGCTTGATTATGAAGCACTTTGTTGACTGAGCCATCTTTGCATCCCCCCCCCTTCCTACTGGCTTTATAGCATCTACTCTTAACTCACTGCCAAATTTCAGCATGAGCTTCAGAGGGGACAAACCATGTGAAGCTACAGAAGAACCCATTTGGATTATCCAGGATCACCTCTTTTCAGCATCTTCCATCATTCTTCAAGGGGCTTGGTTAAGAGCACTTGTTGCTCTCGAAGAAGACCAGGGTTCAGTTCCCAGCACCTGCATTGGGAAGCTAACAATTGCCTGGGATTCCATCTCCAGGGGATCTGGTACTTTCTTCTGGCTTCCATTGGCACTGTACTCAAGTGCACATATACACAATCATACACTATATATGTAGAAATAACAAAGTCTTTTTAATGTAAAGGTCATACATGTGTAACTGTCACAGTTTCTGGGAGCAGGGACAGGACTCTTTGAGCCTCATGTCCTGTTAGCCACCCAGCAAGTAAGCACCTCAGAGGAACCTAAGTCTGGCCCAGTCTTCTCATTGTAAATGAAACCCAGAGGATAAAGGAATTTGCCCACCATAACTGGGTTGTCAAGAGTAAGACTAAGGCCACATTCCAGGTGTGTACCACTGCCACAGCTACAGCTTCTCAGAGCCTGTGGAGCTGATGTATTTCTGTACATATGTAAAAGCCAAGCAAAGGTCACACCCGCTCTTTTATTCTAGAACACAGACATGTTGTCAGTTATTTGGTGACTTCTGGAGTTGAACTAATACACAAAAAGCTGGTACTTCTTCCCACAGAGAAAAGTCCTTCCTTGATGTCTTAAGGATTCTCAAAGCCCTCAAAAGCTATCAAGGGCAGCTTAAGGTAGCTGAAGCTCATTCATTATTCATGTCTTATTTTTCTTTCAAATTCTGCATCTGCCAAGTATCTCATACATTTATTTTCTTGGTTGTAATCAAGCAGTTCAGTAAATTCAAAGACGGCTACAGTCCTGATATTCAGAGGCCCTAATCCTTTCAGTCTGCATAGGGAGGGATCAGGGAGCTTAGCCTTGTCCCTCCAGCCTGAAAAGAAAAAAGAAGGGACTCAGGATGTGGGTGAGTTGCTAGAGCTCTTGCCTCACATGCGCAAAGCTGTAGGTTAGACCCCAGCACCAGCTAGGGCTCTGATGAGAAATGCTGCAATCCCACCACTCAGGAAGCAGAATTAGCAAGATTAGGAATTCAAGGTCATCCAATGTTACATACTGAATTTGAGCCCAGCTTGGACAATGAAAGTCTCTATCTCAAAAAGAAAGAAAGAGATAAAAAAAGAAAACAAGACCTAATTTAGGAACAAACAGCAGCGAAGACTCCAAATATCAGTGTCTCACAACACTCTTAGCCCAAAGTGTCTAAGGGACTCTGTAGGGCAATGCCCTTTCTCCTTTCTGTTGTCTTTGTGCACATCTCCATACCTTAATGTACACTTAGAAAGTCTACATGGCCTAGCTTCTATCTATCTATCTATCTATCTATCTATCTATCTATCTATCATCTATGAATTCTTTATCTCTATTATCTATCTATCTATCTATCATCTATGAATTCTTTATCTCTATTATCTATCTATCTATCTATCTATCATCTATGAATTCTTTATCTCTATTATCTATCTATCTATCTATCTATCTATCTATCTATCTATCATCTATGAATTCTTTATCTCTATTATCTATCTATCTATCTATCTATCTGGCTGTTTGTCTGTCTGTCTGTCTATCTCTATGTAGACGAATTATAGATGAATAGAATTTCTGACACATACATAGAACACATCTGGAGAAATGGTGCTGAACACAAACAAGCAAGAGAGCATGCGTGGCTCATCTCTCTCTGCTCTTGACAATGCATGTGATGTGACGAGCTACCTTGATTATCTACAGTAGTGGACTGTGTGGATGGACCTTGGAATGGAGATGAAATCAACCTCTTTCTTCCCTAGTTGCTTTTCCTCTGGGTATTTTATCACAGCAACAGAAAACATTCAGAAAAATTAAAAAACAAATTCAAGAAGAGGAAATAGATCTTGAAGGAGCCCTTGAGTAAGGAATGGGAAGAGGACCAGAGCAACCAGAAGTTTGCTTGAGTAGAATAAACAGCAGAATGCTGTATGGAATTATGTACCTCATCACCTTTCTCCTGCCTGTTTTGTCTTGTCTATTGTTGTCCTTGTTCGGCTCATTTTAAGGCTGTAATGCTGGTGAGATTTCATGAGTGCAACTTGTGATATTCACAGAAGAAACCACCTCACATCAAACTCCTGGGTCCTCTGCCACTTACCATCTTTCTGTCCCCTCTTCTGAAATGTCCGCTGGGCCTTAGGTACATGAGTGCTTTGTAGATACATTCATTGGAACTGGGCTTCAGAAGAGCTACAGGCAACTAAGAAATGCTGAGAATGAAACAGAGTCTTCCCCAGGAAAGAGCACACCGATTGTTTACCCCGCACCACATGTTAGTCCTGACAACATACATTCAAGAATAGCATAAAGACTGAGGAGCTTGCATTTAGAAATATATATAAACATATGCATGTAAAAGCAATGGATTTTTAAAAAGAGGCCATGAATTTGAAAGAGAGTAAAGAGAGGCATATGAGAGGTTTAGTGGGAGGAAAGGGAAGTGGGAAACGATATAATTCTATTATAATCTAAAAGTAAAAGAAATAAAAACTCAACTAATAAGATTCAAAGATTTTAAATATCAAAAAAATTCAACAAGGCAGTGAACTTTACCATATTAATTTTGTAAATAAAGTGGAACACTTATTTTTTAGTTGACATTTTTTCATTTATTTTACATACCGACCACAATTTTTTTCTTCCTCCTGTTCTCCCGTTCCCCCTTTCCTGACTCCTATCTATCCCCCTCCTCATCCAACCCTCCTCCATCTCCTTTCAGAGAGGGGCAGGCCTCCCATGGGCTTGAACAAAGCCTGGAAAGTCAAGCTGAGGTAAGACCGAGCTCCTTCCCTGACATAAAGGAAAGGGGAGCAGGTTCCCAAAAGCCAGCTACAGGGGAGGGGGAGACTGGAGACTCCTGAAAGCTAGGCACCTAGTCTAGAATACAACGTGCAGCAATGAGAGGATACAGGGTGAGGTCCCCATGTAAGGCTGTGCTCTGCCCTCCACATTCATGCTTTGGCACATGTGTTCTCTTACACACAAAGGCATACTCACATAAAAATAAGTTCTTAAATAAAAAATGCTTTAGAAAGAAAGCTATGGACATATTTTCCATGCTACATAGCAGAAGATAAATCCAAAATCAAAAGCAAACAAAAAAGGATCCAGTTTATAAAAAATTTTTAATTTTACTTTATTTTATTTTATTGAGCCATACGTTTTTCTCTGCTCCCCTTCCTGCCTCTCCCCTCCCCTTCAACCCTCTCCCATGGTCCTCATGCTCCCACTTTACTCAGGAGATCTTGTCTTTTTCTCCTTCCCATGTAGATTAGATCCATGTATGTCTCTCTTAGGGTCCTCATTGTTGTTTAGGTTCTCTGGGATTGTGATTTGTAGACTGGTTTTCTTTGATTTATGTTTAAAAGCCACTTATGAGTGAATACTTATGATAATTGTCTTTCTGGATCTGGGTTACCTCACTCAATATGATGCTTTCTAGCTCCATCCATTTGCTTGCAAATTTCAAGATGCTATTTTTTTCTGCTGTATAGTACTCCATTGTGTAAATGCATCACATTTTCCTTATCCATTCCTCAGTTGAGGGCCATTTAGGTTGTTTCCAGGTTCTGGCTATGACAAACAATGCTGCTATGAACATAGTTGAGCACATGGCCTTGTGGCACAGCTGAGCATCCTTTGGGTATATACCCAAAAGTGGTATTGCTGGGTCTTGAAGAAGGTTGCTTCCTAATTTTCTGAGAAATTGCCATACTGATATCTAAAGAAGCTGTACCAGCTTGCACTCCCAACAGCAATGCAGAAGTGTTCCCTTTACCCCACAACCTCTCCAGTATAAGTTGTCATCAGTGTTTTTGATCTTGACCATTCTTGTATAAAATGGACTCTCAGAGTTGCTTTGATTTGCCCTTCTCTGATGACTAAGGATGCTGAGAATTTCTTTCAGTGTCTTTCAGCCATTTTAGATTCCTCTGTTGAGAGTTCTCTGTTTTGGTCTGTACTCCATTTTTTAATTGGATTATTTGTTCTTTTGATGACCAATTTCTTGAGTTCTTTATATATTTTGCAGATCAGCCCTTTGTCTGATGAAGATCTTTTCTCATTCTGTAGGCTGTCGTTTTGTCTTGTTGACCATGTCCTTTGCTTTACAGGAGCTTTTCAGTTTCAGGAGGTCCCTTTATTAATTGTTTCTCTCAGTGTCTGTGCTACTGCAGTTATATTTAGGAAGTAGTCTCCTGTGCCAATGCGTTCAAGTGTACTTCCCACTTTCTCTTCTGTGAGGTTCAGTATGGCTGGCTTATTTTGAGGTATTAGATCTATTTGGGCTTGATTTTTGAGCATGGTGATAGATATGGATCTATTTTCATTCTTCTATATGCTGATATCCAGTTATGTCAGCACCATTTGTTAAATATGCTTTCTTTTTTCCATTTTATACTTTTTGATTCTTTGTCAAAAATCAGGTGTTTGAAGGTGTGTGGATTAATATCTGGGTCTTTGATTTAGTTCCATTGGTCTCCCTGTCTGTTTTTATGCCAATACCAGGCTGTTTTCAGTACTGTGACTCTGTAGTAGAGTTTGAAGTCAGGGATTATGATATCTCTAGAAGTTCTTTTATTGTACAGGATTGTTTTGGCTATCCTGTTTTTTTTTTTCTTTTTTGCTTTTCCATATGAAGTTGAGTACCATTCTTTCGAGGTCTGTGAAGAATTTTACTGGGATTTTGACGGGCATTGCATTGAATCTATAGACTGTTTTGGGTAAGATTGCCAATTTTATTGTGTTAAATCTACTTACCCAAGAGCATGGGATATCTTTCCACTTTCTTGTGTCTTCTTCAATTTCTTAGAAGATTTAAAGTTCTTGTCATGCAAGTCTTCCTCTTGTTTTGTTAGAGTTACTTCGAGATATTTTATGCTATTTGTGGCTATTGTGAAGGGTGATGTTTCTCTGATTTCTTTCTTGGCCCATTTATCGTTTGTGTAAAGGAGTGCTACTTTTTTTTTTTTTTTAGTTAATCTTGTATCCTGCTACATTACTGAAAGTGTTTATGAGTTGTAGAAGTTCCTTGGTAGAATTTTGGGGGTCGCTTATGTAAACTATCATATCATCAGCAAACTGTCAGAGTTTGACTTTTTTTTCCAATTTGTATCCCCTTAATCTCCTTTTGTTGTCTTATTGCTCTAGCTAGGACCTCAAGAACTATATTGAGTAGATATGGAGAGAGTGAATAACCTTGTCTTGTTCCTGATTTCAGTGGGATTGCTGGGAGTTTCTCTCAATTTAGTTTGATGTTGGCTGTTGGCTTTCTGTGTATTGCCTTTATTATGTTTCGGTATGTTTCTTGCATCTCTGCTCTCTCCAAGACCTTTATCATGAATGGATGTTGTATGTTGTAGAAAGCTTTTTCAGAATCTAATGAGATGATCATGTGGTTTTTATTTTTCAGTTTGTTTTTTATGGTGGATTACATTGGCAGATTTTTGTATGCATCTCTGGGATAAAACAGACTTGATCATGGCGAACAATGGTTCTGATGTGTACTTGGAATCAATTTGTCAGTACTTATTTAATATTTATCTAGCAATGTTCATGAGTGAGACTGGTCTGTAATTCTCTTTCTTAGTAATGTTTTTTTTCTGTAGTTTGGGTATCAGGGTGATTGTAGCCTCATGAAAAGAGTTTGGCAATCTTCCTTCTGTTTCTATTGTGTGAAACAATTTGAGGAGTATTGGTATTAGTTCTTCTTTGAAAGTCTTGTAGAATTCTGAGAAGAAACCATTTGGTCCTGGGCTTTTTCTGGGGTGGGGGGAGACTTTTGATGACTGTTTCTATTTCTTCAGCAGGTATAGGTCTTTTAAATTTGTTTATCTGGTCTTGATCTAATTTTAATAAGTGATATTTATCCAGATAGTTGTTCATTTCCTTTAAGTTTTCCAATTTTGTGGAGTATAGGTTTTCGAAATGTGACCTGACAATTCTCTGAATTTCCTCCATGTCTGTTGTTATGTCTCCTTTTCATTTCTGATTTTGTTAGTTTGGGTATTCTCTCTGCCTTTTGGTTTGTTTAGATAAAGATTGGTTTATTTGTTGATTTTCTTGAAGAACCAACTCTTTGTCTCATTGATTCTTTGTATTGTTTTCTTTGTTTCTATTTTGTTGATTTCAGCTCTCAAATTGATTCTTTCCTGCCATCTAGTTCTCTTGGGTGAGTTTGCTCCTTTTTGTGCTAAAGTTTTCATATGTTCTATTAATTAACTAGTGCGAGGTTTTTCCAGCTCCTTTATGTAGGCATTTAGTGCTATGAACTTTCCTGGTAAAACTGCTTTCATTGTGTCCCATAAGTTTGCTTATTCATGTTGTATGGCCATTTTTATTGAATTTTAGGAAATCTTTAATTTCTTCATTGACCCATTGATGATTCAAGTGAACACTGTTTAATTTTCATGTGTTTGTGAGCTTTCTGGCATTAGTCTTCCTATTGAATTCTAGTTTTAAGCCATGGTTATTTGTTAAGATACATGGAGTTATTCCAAATTTTTGGATCTGCTGAGGTTTGTTTTGTTACCGAGTATGTGGTCAGTTTTTGAGAGGTTCCATGAAGTGCTGAGAAGAAGGTATATTCTTTTATGTTTGGATGGAATATTCTTTAGATGTCTGTTAAGTCCATTTGAGTCATAACATCTGTTAGGTTTTTTATTTCTGTTAATGTTTTGTCTGACTGACCTGTCCAGTAGTTAGAGTGGAGTGTTGAAGTCTCCCACTATTAGTGTGTGGGGTTTAATATGTGATTTAAGCTTTAGAAGTATTTCTTTTATAAATGAGAATGCCCTTGTATTTGGGGCATACATGTTCAGTATTAAGATTTCCTCTTGATGGATTTTTCCTGTGACTAATATGAAATGTCCTTCTTTGTCTATTTTGATTAATTTTAGTTTAAAGTCTATTTTGTTAGATATTAAGATAGCTACACCAGCTTGTTTCTTAGGTCCATTTGATTGGAATTTTTTTCCCAACCCTTTACTCTGTGGTAGTGTCTGCCTTTGAGGTTGAGGTGTGTTTCTTGTACAAAGCAGAGGGACGGATTCTGTTTTTGTATCCAGTCTGTTAGCCTGTATCTTTTTATATGTGAATTGAGTCCATTTATATTAAGGGATATTAATAACCAGTGATTGCTATCTCCTGTTAATTTAGTTTTCATTTTTGGTGATGCTATTTTGTATTCTTTTCCCTTCTTTGGATTTTTGTGCTGTGGGATCATCAATTGTCAGTGTTTTTGTTGATGTGGTCAACTTCCTTGAGCTGGAGTTTTCCTTCTAGTACTTTGTGTAGGGCTGGGTTTGTGTCTAGGTATTAGTTAAGTCTGGTTTTGTCTTGGAATATCTTGTTTTATCCTTCTATGGTGATTGAAAGTTTTGCTGGGTATAGTAGTCTGGGCTGGCATCTGTGGTCTCTTAATGTCTGCGTAATGCTTGAACATGACCTTCTGGCTTTCATTGTCTCCATTGAGAAGTTGGGTGCAATTCTGATAAGTCTGCCTTTATATGTTACTTGGCCTTTTTCTTTTGTGGTTCTTAATATTCTTTCTTTATTCTGTATGTTTAGTGTTTTGATTATTATGTGGTGAGGAGACTTTTTTTCTGATCCAGTCTATTTGGTGTTCTGTAAGCTTCTTGTATCTTCATAGGCATATCTTTCTTTAGGCTTGGAAAGTTTTCTTCTATGATTTTGTTAAATATATATTCTGTGTTTTTGAGTTGAACTTCTTCTTCTATACCTGTTATTCTTAGGTTTGGTCTTTTCATGGTGTCCAATATTTCCTGGATATTGTTAGATTTAATGATTTCTTTGACTTATGAGTCTATTTCCTCTATCTTCAGCTTTTGAGATTCTCTCTTCCATCTCTTGTATTCTGTTGATTGTGCTTGCATTTATGGTTCCTGATCATTTTCTCATGATTTCTGTTTCTATAATTCCCTATACTTGAATTTTCTTTATTGTCTCTATTTCAGTTTTCAAGTCTTGAATAGTTTCTTTCATATGTTTCATTGCTTTTTCTTGGTTTTCTTTAAGGGATTTATTGATGTTTCCAATTTTTTGTTTATGTTTTCCTTCATTTCTTTGAGTGAATTTCTCATTTTCTCTTTAAGGGCCTCAAACATTCTCCTGAAGTTATTTTTTAGATCATTTTCCTCTGCTTCATCTATATTTGGTTGTTCAAGTCTTGTTGTTATAGGGTCTCTAGATTTTAATGGTGTCATGTTGCTCTTTGTGGTGTTGCATGTGTTCTTACTTTGTCTACCCATCTTTTCCTCTTATTGGTGTAGTTGGGGCTCTCTGTGACTCTGGTGATCAATCTTCCAGGTGCCAGTGGATCCAAGGCTCAGATGGTTGCTCCTTGTGGTGCAATCATTGCCACAGTTCCAGTCAACCCATTGGTCACTCTATGTTTCTGGAGGTCACTCATCACTCCCGGGATTTGCTTTGCTTCCATGGAATTTGCTGTCTCAGTCCTGCTCTGGCCTAGGTTGATGGCTCAGAACTTTTTCTGTAAATGTCCCTGGTATGAATCTGCTCCTATGGAGGTCCCTGATTTGGGGTTGATCCCACAGAGGTCTCTGGCTCCAGTCTACTCCCTCAGCAGTTTGCTCCCCTGCACCTGCTCCTGTGGAGTTCACTGTCTCAGGTCTTCTACAGCCTAGGATGCAGGATCAGTCCTGTTTCTGTAAATGTTCCTGGTCTGGATCCAGTCCTGCTTCTGTGGAGCTCACCATCTCACACCCACTCAGGCCCAGGTTGCTGGCTCCGTCCTGCTTCTGTGGAGTTCACTGTCTCAGGCTGCCCTAATAAGGTTTCAGTCTAACATTGACTAGTTGCAAATGGAAAGTCCGAGAACCTAGTAGCTGCTCAGTCCTATGAGGCTGGGTATCCCAGCTGGTCTTCTGGATGTGTTGACAAGGCAAGTGAAGCAGGTGGAGAATCAAGGATCCAGTTTTAATCTCTCCATCTGGAGTTTCCTCCATGATGCCTACTGTAGGCACTCTCTTAGACTTTCAAATGTACATTTGTAGAAATGGAGCTGCAGGCCGTTGACATCCAAATTTTTATTGAAACACAGACATACTATGAAATATCTACATCAATAACTGTGTTTTAAAACTGATTTAGTGGAATATACAGCTCTCCTACTCCTAAAAATTTCCCTGTTTATTTCCTTAAGTTCAGCTAAGAAGCCAAACAAAGAAACAAACAACCAGAAAACAAACATGGATTTATATAAAATGTCCAGGTAATGAGAAGCCAGGAAAAAAGCCTCAGAGCAATGAAAAATATTCAGAACAAGCTACAAATAAAAAGAAAATGTAAAATACTGCTAACCACAGAACTCAAGAGTGCATCAACAAAATGTGTGGCTCAATTATCTGTTGCTTAAAAATTTTCATCATCAAATGGAGTGCAATGAACAGAAGATGTAAAGCATGAGGAACGTTATATCATACGGGTGTCAGAAGCAGTAGAAATGGTCACATGAATACCGATTTTACTTTATAATTTTGTTTAGACATAATTCCGAATAAAAAGAAATGCAGCAAGCAAGGCACACAGCTGCAATCTCAGCATTGGGGGGTGGAGTAGGAAGAGGAGGAGTTCAAGACCATCCTCAGCTACACAGTGAGTTTGAAGCTAGCCTGGCCTGCAAGGCAACCTGCTTCAACTCAAACAACCAGCATAGGGCATGGTAAGATGAATATAACTCTAACAAGGGTCTAAATGGCATGGTAGTTTAGAGCCCTTGGTGCTCTTGTCATGGCCAAGGTCTGATTCCTAACACCCGTGTCTGCCTGTAACTTCAGCTCCAGGGAGCTGGGCACACTCTTCTGGCCTTAGGGGGCATTCATAAGCATGTGTACACACACAGATACACACACACATACATACACACTCACAGTTACACACATGGATAAAGCTAAATTAAATATCTTTTTTTAAATTCTAAATGTATATTCAATAACTAACAAAGCTTAAATGTGTAAAGTCAAAACTGATATAAATGTAAGTATAAAACAAATCCATAAAAAGGGGTAGATATTTCAATATCTGTTTCTCAATAGTTGATACAACACATAAAATTAGAATGTTGATGAGCTAGTTCCCTTTCTAACGCTGTGGTAAAATACCCTGACAAACAGCTTTAGAGAAAGGGGTTTATTTTGACTTCCAGTTCTAGAGGAATAGAGTGCCCAGGGAGGGGAAGACATGGCAACAGAAGCAGAAAGCTGTTGATTACATTGCATCCCTAGACAGGAACATTGAGAGAATAGCAAGTGTAGCCAGGTCATGAGCCTTGAAGCCCACTCCAAGTGAAATACATCCTCCAGTAGGTCTCTATTTCCTAAAGTTTTCAAAAGTTTCACAATGAGTGCCACCAGCTGGGGACCAAGTGTTCAAACACCTGAGCCCATGGGAGATAGTTCAGAATCAAATTTCAGCAGTTGTGTGTGTGACTCCTTGACTTTCAGACAGAAATGTGCTTATGGATGCAAATATGTTCATTTGTTATCTGAGAAAGAAGAAAATCAATCAGGAGAAAGGATGGTAGCAAAAGTGTATATGACAAATGAATGTTGACCTGTTGCTGTAGGAATTCCTACAGCTAGTAGCCTTTAAGTTACCCGCCCAATTGGGCATGGCCTATTATACTGTAAATGCCAATGTAAAGTACAGGTCCATCCTCTCTTCCGGCTGTGGGATTCGGTTGCTGTTCCCTGTTTGAGCAGAGGACTGTAATCTGTGAGTCTACCCCTAAATAAATAACCTTCTATTATATTCAACTCTGAGCCAGTGTAGGATTTCTTTTCAGCATCCATCTTCATCTGGTGCTCCACATGGATCTGAACTCCACACCTACCTGGTACACCAGCTTAAAGACCTACTGGTCCACAACCCAGAAAGTTTCCCACCCCTGCTTACTTGGCTTGCTTTTACCTACTAAACATTTTTTTTGTTTTTGTTTTTGTTTTCTTTTTTTCTTTTTTTTTTTTTTTTGTAAAACCCCACCACAGCAAAGCTAAGTGCATGTGGCAACTTGGAAATTTTTCAAGCTTGTGCACACACACACACACACAGACACACACACACACCACTGCCATGTTTCTTGCCACATGGTGACTTGTGCAGCTTCCAGTTTGTACTCCCTGCCCATGAGTTCTGAGCTTCTTGCTCCATGTATGGAATTGATTTAATTGCTTTTAGTTTGTCAAGTAAAGCATATTTCTCAGTACTTTACCAGCACCAAAGCAAAAAAAACTAAAGTGGCCCAGGACTGTTTGTGGCACCAGGTTCTGCTGTGAGTAGCGACTCTGCAACTATGACACCTGCTGGACAATAAAGATTATTACACCTAAAACAATTTACTGGACCTTATAACAGGTAATTAATAAATCAATATATAATGGCAGACAATATTACCATGGAGAATTTTAGTAACTTTTTTGCTAATACTATGAATTTTATTCTGCAAGGCTTATATGGTTATTGTGATACATTTATTTATTGGATATTGGGACTCAGTTTTTTCTTCATATTATATCCTTAATAAAATGGTTTAATGACAGAACCAAGAATGAGGCACTTTTAGAAATGATACCGTCTTTACGGACTAATAATGAACAGCTAGCTGACAGGACTAATACCATCGAAAATCAAAAGTTACCTGAAAAAGTTAATGCTATTGGAAAGGATGATATTAATTTGACAGACAAAATTGAATCCATGGCAAAGGGTACAGAGAAATTATCTGAAAGAATACATACTGTTGAATTTGACAATCAGAAGTTGTTAAAAAGTTATGATAGGTTAGCAGATAGAGTATCTCTCCAGGAAGGCAATCTGCATGCTATCTAAATAATGTCCAAGGATGAGATGCTAACTTTAAAGGAAAAACTTCAGATCTTGGAATCACATGTGCAGAATGAGGACCAGAGGCTAGATACCTCAGTGAAATCACTAGAGTTATATATAGGCCAGGAGAATCAGGCTTTATAAAAAACAGTAGTAAAAAAGTTTTAAATGATTGAGGAAATTATTGGAGCTGATGAGCAGGGAAAGAAGGTACAAGGACAGCATTTAACATTGCCAGTAGCTGTCAGAGATGACTTACCCAAAGTTTTAGCTTCCTACCCTATAATCTACTCTGACAAAGCATCAAGTTCTAAAGGCCCAAAAGGATCCTAAGAATGTAGATGGATACCTATAGGAATAAATGATCTAAAATAAATTAAGCAAGCAATAATAACTTACGGCTTGCATTCTGCATTTCTCAGGGAGATGGTAAAGACATGGGCTTCTAGCCTTAAAGCCACATCACATGACTGGTTTCAGTTAGTTTTAGCCGTCCTGGATGACAGGCCTCAAATGATGCTTAAATGTTATTTCAGAGAAGAGGCTAATATTTTCAAACAACAGAGAAAAGCAAAAGGACTTGAGACTTCTCAAGATCAAATTCTTGGTGAGGGCACTTATGCTGACCCACAGGCTCAAGCTCTTTACGATGAACAAATCCTGTCCCTATGCCACAAAGCAGCCTTAAATGCTTGGGACAGGATTCAAGAATAGGAAAACATTTGAATCATATATTAGGGTTAAACAGGGCCAGAGAGAACCTTTTAGTGGTTTTTTTACAAAGATTAATTAAAGCTGTACAAATAGAAATAATTGAAAATTCCAACTTATAATGCAAAAAAATACTTGGGCTTTTAAAGGTTAGATCAGCACCAATAGATGAATGGATGCTGCATATAATGAACATTGAGACATTTGACTATAATACTGAATCTTGGGTAGGAGAAACAACTTTCAAAGGTATGAGGAGACATCAAAATGCCAAATGATTTAACTGTGGTAAAATAGGACACCTGAGAAAGAATTGTAGGCAAGGAATTCCTAGGAATAATATCTCCTCTGGGAATGGCAAAAATAGGAAAACTCAGCCTTCAGGTATATGTAGAAGGTATGGCAAAGGTCGACATTGGACCAATAAATGCAGATCAACAAAAGACAGACAAGGCAACCAGATACTATTGGGAAACTCCTTTGGGGGGCCTCTTACAGGCCCCCAAGTCAAAAGTAGTACAGTCATTCCTAGTCACTGTGGAGGACATGCCTCATCAGGAAAATTAAAAATTCAGACCTTCTGTAAAAGACCATACCATTCTGGATGATGGAATAAACATGGAGGATAAATCAAAAATTCCAATAGGAAATACGAAACATATATTCTGGTAGACTTCTATAAATTTTCAAAGACTAAAGCTAAGAGTGCATATAAATGGCATTGTAATAGTGGGTTTGACAGATATGGGTGCAGATGTATCATTACTCTAGAATCTTGGTATCCAAATTGGCCTCTTCAAGAGGCAGATAATCAATTACTAGGAATTAGAACCCTATCTCAACTTAAACAAAATACAAGATAGGTTGAATGCATAGGGCAAAAAGGACAGAGAAGGCTGAGGCCATATGTGGATAGTATTTCAGTGAATTTATGGGGTTGTGACCTGCTGCAGCAATGGAATACCCAGATTAAAATTCCTGCAGTCCCAGAAACTCATAATTTGGGAAGGATATAATAAGGTACTATACACAAAAGTCATCAGACATTCAGGCTGTACAAGTACACAAAGCAACTAGAAAACCTTTAGAGTACCAACAGCCCTACCTTTAAAATGATTAACTGAGAAGCCAATATGGGTTAAGCAGTGGCCTCTAGCTGAAGATAAGTTGCTGGCTTTAGAACAACTGGTATGAGAGCAACTAGATGCTCACCATATTGAACAATCAACCAGCCCTTGGAATTTTTCTGTATTTGTTGTAAAAAAGAAATCTGGTAAATGGAGAATGGTGACAGATCTAAAAGCTATCACCAAGGTTATTCAACCTATGGTCGCTCTACAATCTGAAATTTCTCTGCCTTCTCTATTACCAAAAGGATGACCTCTTATAGTTATTGGTTAGAAAGATTATTTATTCACTATACCTTTACAAGAAAAGGACAGAAAAATTTGCTCTCACAGTGCCTACTTACAATGATTCTCAACATACTAGGAGATACCAGTGGACCATCCTCCCATAGGGAATGCTCAGTAGCCCCACCCTATGCCAATACTTTGCAAATCAGCCATGGAAATAATATGTAAAAAATTTTCTAAATCTATAATTTACATATTGCTATCTGATTCAAACAAATACTTTAGAAAAAGTGTTTGAAGAAGTAAAGAAAATTTCAACAAAATGGGATTATAAATTGCTCCTGAAAAAATACAGAAAGGAGAGTATGTCAATTACCTAGGTTATAAAATAGGTTTACAGAAAATTAGACTACAAAAGGCACAAATTAGGAGATACCAATTGTGGACTCTGAATGACTTTCAAAGATTGTTAGGTGATGTGGGAGTGTCATATATCAATCTGTTGATTTCATTGGTTAAGCAATAAAGAAACTCCTTGGCCCTGATAGGTTAAAACATAGGTGGGAGGAGTAAGCAGAATAGGATGCTGGGAGGAAGAGGAAGTGAGCTCAGACTCAACAGCTCTGCTCTGAAGCAGAGACACCATGCTCAGCTCTACTGGATAGACACGATAGCTCTGTGCTCAGAGACACACACGATGAAGCTTCGACTCAGGATGGACATAGGCTAGAATCTTCCCGGTAAGCGCACCTTGGGGTGCTTACACACATTATTAGAAATGGGCTAGTCCAGGTGCGAGAGTTAGCCGAGAAGAGGCTAGATATAATGGGCAAGCAGTATTTAAAAGAATACAATTTGTGTGTTGTTATTTCGGGCATAAGCTAGCAGGCGGCTGGGGTGCTGGGGACGCAGCCCCGCTGCTCCTATTTCAACAGTTAGGAGACATTTCCAGTCTATGACCAGGTGTTGGGATAATGATCTAATAGTTCATTTAAACAAAACCTTAGATGGTGACAAAGACTTAAATAGTCCCAGAGAATTAACAACTGAAGCAGAAAAGAAACTGATTGTTATTGAAGAAAAATTGCAGAAGGCACATGTGGATAGGGTAAATCCAAATCTTAATTGCATTTTAGCCATATCACAGACTTCCAGAATTTCCCCTTTAGGAATTTTAATGCAAAGGGAAGATATTACCTTAGAGTGGATCTCTTTTACCACATAAACCAAGTAAAAAAAAATAAATTTATGTGGTAAAAGTCTCTGAATTAATTATAAAAGGAAAATTGAGACTTGGTTAGCTGAAATGGTGTGCTTTTTTACAACGTTTTGGCCAGAACGCCAAATAGGAACCTCAGCAAAACCCTACAGGATACTCAGGACTATTTGCAATTATACCAGACAGTAATCTTGGAACTTACCCGTCATTTTACTCTCACATGATCCCATAGAAAGAATATCACCCCGATGGCAGCTGGAAGTAATTCTAAAAGATGATGTCCCATCTCCCAACAAAGTTTGCCCTCCGGGTAAGGGACATCATTTAGGGGTTGATTATAATTGTTATAGAGTTGGGGTTGGGGGAGAAATTATATAAGCTCAAAGATCTCTTAAAAAAAGAAATTGGATTGGATAAGAGATTAGTGTAAGCTTACTCACACTAATAATAATAGTGAGTAATGGAGTGAATACTTGTGAGCTATTATTTATAGGCAATTTACATTGGTATAGATTCTTGTATATGATACAAGCTTAAATTATGTTGAATACTTTCCTATTTTTATCTACAATATTTGTATACCTAGACAAAGTTATTTTGTCATGTTATATGCATGCATGCTTCTATCTCTGTTTAAGACATTATGTATATCGATACAATTTTAGGATATATTTATCATATTGTAATATACATTTCTACCTTTGATCAAAATATTTATACATTGTTTACATTTTGAGGTCATTGTCCTCATTTGTTGCACAGTTGTTTAAAGATTGTTTAATATTCTATGAAGTCTTTGTCTTTAAGTTATACAGGTATTAAAAATTATAGGTCAATAGTCATCCATGTTTGTCAGAGTTAGACTAATTAAGTTCTTTAGATACATAGAGATTTATTCTGCAGATAGGTGGTATTCAACCACTTCAAAGAGCTATAGAATACATCATTTAATAACTTAGGGTTCTGTTGATGAGAGACACAATTGCTCCTGGCAGCACCAATATATTCCTGAGAGAATGTTGAGCACCAAGATACTCCACTCAGAGTTTGTTTTCTTCTTGGCACGATTGGCGTTTGGGCAAAGAACTGCCCATGCCTCAACCACTGACAAGGTACATGGTATCTGAATATGGATAAACAGGACACAAGGAAAAAGACTGTCAAATCTTGCCAAGACAGGTAAGAGGGTTTTGAAATTTTTCCCATCTCTGAAAATGGTCTGTCAGTTATGCTAGCCCTTAGCCAAAGTTGGTTGCTCCAAAGTTGCAAATGAGACTTTGGGTGATTGTCCAGGTAGCCAATTGTCTCTGTTATTTGTTGCACATTTTGGAAGTTGCTTGATTGCATGTCCTGCTGCTTACTCAAGTAATATTATTTCCCTTCTTGGGTCTTCAATGGGGTTGAAGACTAGATAGTTGTAGTTACTTTCCTCTCATCACTTGGCCAAGTTATTTATTATACAAGACTTAAACTCATAGGATAAGATAATTATTGAAACATTTATCACATGTTTCTTGCTTGGTATTTTTTATGCTGATTGTAATTCTAATTTTTATACCTGATATTTGTTCTTATTGTATATAATTTTGTATTAGGCTTAGAACTTTCTTATTTAAACAAAAGGGAGAGGTGCTGTAGGAATTCCTACAACCAGTAGCCTTTAAGTTATCCATCCACTTGGGTGTGGCCTCTTATAATATAAATGCCAATGTAAAGCGTGGGTCTGGCCTCTCTTCCAGCTGTGGGATTCAGTTGCTATTCCCCATTTGAGCTAAGGACTGTAATCTGTAAGTCTACCCCTAAATAAATAACCCTCTATTATACTCAATTCTGAGCTAGTGTGGGATTTCTTTTAAGCGTCTGTTCAACCTGTGTCCTATACCTTCACTCACAACCAATCATATTTGAATGGAAAGCATAAAACCACAAAACGTTTAACAGGAAGCTTTTTTTAATTTAAAAAAATAAGGGCTGGGCAGATGGCTTATAGATAAGGGCATTTGCTGTTCAAATATGAGGCTCTGTGCTTGAACACCACATAAAAATATGGACATAGACACTCATGCATGTAACCTCAACACTTGGAAGTCTGAGACAGAGACATCAAGGAGACTTCTTACTGCTATCTTCACTCCACATTCTCTGTTTCAGGGGAATAAAGTAGAGGGTGATAGAGCAGGGCATCTGACATCTTCATCTAGCCTTTGCATGCACATGTGGACTCACGCATCTGCACACAGATCACACACACATACACACACACACACACACACACACCTAAATAATCCAGCTGGAAAATTGACAAAATACCTGACCTTTCATGAAACAAAATGTCCAGACACAAATAAGCACATAACATTGTACCTCATTAGCTACTAAGGAACCATAATGGAATATCAATATTCAGCTACCAAAATGGCTAACCTGAAGTTTAGTGACAATACCAAATTCCGGTGAGGAAAAAGGGAGAAATACTTATTCACATATTACTGTGGGACTTCAAACTGCCAGTAGTTTGGCAGTTCTTAACAAAAATGAGAGATTACCACAAACTTTGTAATTTGTTGATGAGCATCTTACCACAGAAATGAAGACCTATGTCTACACAAAATTCTGTATAATAATTGCAACAGTGGTTTTCTTTGTAGTTGTTCTCAAATGGGACATGGTCACAATGGCCCTCAGTGAGTGAAGGGTTAAACACATTTGATAGCTGTACTGTGGGATATCATTTAACAATAGAAAGAAGCAAGTTATTGATATATAAAATCACCTGGGGGATCTGTGGCACAATATACCAGGTGAAAAAGCTGTCCCCAAAGTTTCACACGATGTAATTCCACTTACTTGACATGGAAAGGCAGGATTATGCATAATTTACAAAGAGATTAGTGGTCACCAGAACTTAAGGAAAAGGAGGAAGTATGAGGGAAATCGTGTTTATAAAAGTTTTTGCAAATCATCTTTATGATGTTGGAAAGGTGTTGTGTCTTGAAGAAACTGGTAAGGATTGGGTAGTCTCCCTTTGAATTCTTAAGCTGCACATAAATCTGTTGCATGTGTATGCATGTGTGTGTGAGTGTGTGTGTTAATGTGGCATCGGTAATCAATCTCAGAACTTTGAGAATGCAAGGCAAGCACTCTACCACCAAGCCACCATCATAAATCAATCAGTCTCTCTATCTATCTATCTATCTATCTATCTATCTATCTATCTATCTATCCAACTGTCTATAATTTATCTTATCTTCTATCTATCTATCTATCTATCTATCTATCTATCTATCTATCTATCTATAAATAATATAATGAAATTGTCCACTATGGGCTTCCTTATCTTCCTACACTTTCAGAAATCTCTGTCAAAAGTACAGAACATTTTATATTCATAACAGATGCCAGTCTCTTCTGAGTATCTGAGCAGCAGCCACAGAAGGCAGCTAGTGCAGCCCATGTGCAAGTTTTAGGGACTTTTCTCATGCCCATCTAGGGTTTTCTATTTGGACATTGTTGCTAGGATTAGTGAGTAGTTTCTGGGGTTCTTACGGGGACTGGCATGTGGAAAGCATGGCGGGAAGTGGCACCTGATAGAGGCTCAATAGATACAATGTTTCTTGCTGCTGTTGCTGCATTTTTGACCAAGACCAGAACAGTGCAGGAACTGATGCTGGTCTGCTGGAGGAAGCCTTTTCTGTGTAGCCTTATAGACGCCACACATGCTGCCAAACAACTCATCTTCTTCCATGTCAGCTTGAATTCTAGTAAATGTGTGTGTGTGTGTGTGTGTGTGTGTGTGTGTGTGTGTGTGTGTGCAGGTGCACATGTGTAGGCAGAATAGGATAGGTCATTCTCAGTGTCATTCCTCAGGAGCTGTCCACCTTGGATTTTGAGACCAGGTCTCTTGCTGGGCTGGAGCTCACCAGTTTGGCAAAGCTGACTGGCCTGTGAGCCCAGGAATCCCTCCTGTCTCTGCTGTTCTGGTTCTAGGGTTACAAGCACATGCCACTGTTCAGGAATTTGTGTCCAGTTCTAGGGGTTGAATTCGGATCCCCATGCTTGCACAGCAAGAATTTCACTGATTGAGTCATCTCCTCAAACTATTGCTCTCAGTGTTTTGTCTGCAAGAGCCTTCCCCATAAGAAATGTCTACAGATCTTTAGGTTTCGTTTCCTTTAATTTTGATTGACTCCTGAGTGCAGAGACCTGCTCACCTGTGACAGACTCTTACCACTGCTGTGTCAACGCTTCTTTTCCATGGGGTGCCTCCTTTGCTCTTAGTTGAGTAAACAAGCACCCACAAATACACCAATAACACAGTAATTAGGACTTGAAGTAATTCCTGTACTTTTTCTTCAATCAAATATGCTATCCTCCTGCCTCATATCACTTAAGAAACTATTGAGAAGTTGATCTTACCCTTTCTTTCTTTCTATAGTTTCACATTATTTAAATGCTTTCTTAAAAAATAGATGCTCATTTAAATGTTTTAAACGTGATTGTTTCCTTTTTATCTTTGTATATGAGTGATGTATATGTGTGCATGTGATGTCTCTCTGTGTGTAGGGATGTGTGTGTGTAGAGGTGTATGCTTCTCTCTGCATATTACAAGGTTAGCTGACCTTATGGCTTTCTGGGGTTCTCTGCCCCCATCTCACAGTAGGAGCTCTGGAATTACAGATGTGTGTTACTGCACCCAGCTCTGCATGGACTCAGGGAGTCAAACTCTAGTCCTCATGCTTATACAAGCACTTTACCCGCTGAACCTCTCCCAAGCCCTGAATGTTTTATTCCTATGGCAAGGACCATAATACCCATGATTTTCAGCCAGAATCTTCCCCATTGAATAATATTGGCTCAAGTTAATCTTTGCTGACTGCTGTTGTGCCCACATGCAGCATCTTTTCACATACACCCCATCCATGGCCCTCGCCCCACTACCATGCCTACCCCTGCTTTGGATATTCACAAACATGTTTTATTATGTGCAGGAGAAAGGTTTTTTTCTTAGATATGAAGTTGAGTAGAGTTGCATAATACTTAAATGCCAATCTGTTTCCCATGGCAACTCTTTCTTCCCTTCCTAGAAGACTTGTTCACAGATCTTGTGGTCCTACATCTTCTCCAACACTGGGCATAAATAAACTAAAAGTTTTTTGTCAGTTGAATAAAATTAGAATAAATTCTTGAATAGTATTGTGTGTTATCAGATAAGAGATGACACCTCAGTATGTCCAAGTTGGTATGCCGCTGGTCTGCTGTGAATATGAATGTCTTCACGTAGTTACGTGTGTTCACACATGTGTAGAGTACATGTGTATGCACATGTGTGTAGAGACCAGAGGTGGACATCATGTGTTTTCCTCAACCACGCTCAATCTTATCTTTTGAAACATGATGTCTCCTTGCACCTGGTTTGGCTAGACTGGCTAATGAGCACCTGTCTCTGAGATAATAGGAACACACCATCAAATCTGGCTTAAAAATCCAGCCCAACCAACCAACCAACCAACCAACCAACCAACCAACCAACCACACAACCCTGTGGGCTCTGAGGGTCCAAATTCAGATCCTTTGGCTTTCCCTGATCACACTTTATCACTGAGCTGTCTCCCCACTTCACCCCAGTCCATTTTAGTATTTCTTGAAATGTGTTTTCTTTGTTACGAGATGTCAGTTGGTGTTTTTTATTTATCCTTCTACATTTACTCTTCCTATGTAAACCTTTATCAACATGAAATTTATTTTTCATTAAGAGGTATATTCTTTTTCACAATTGTATAATATACTCTCTTCTAAATTCAGAAAACAGCGTCCACTGAGATACCGCAGTGGGTAAAGGTGCTTACTGCCAAGTATGGCAACCTGAATTCAATTCTGCCACCTCACTTGATTGTAGAGAATTGACTGTTGAAAGATGTTGTTTCCTGACCTGCACATGTGTGCTGTGGTACAGGCTACCCCCAAATAAATAAATGTAAACAACAAACAAACAAAAACCAAAAAATACTCCTCAAAGTTTGGCAAATAATATATATGCAATTGGACCATTGATCTGAGTTGACCCTATTGAATTTCTGTAAATCTACAAAATCCTTTCTGTACTTTTGTCTGGTTTTATTTTGATCTGATTTCCAGTCAAGTTGCCCTCTTCGCACTTGCAGCTTATGAAACAAACAATCCAGTCAGGTTTTAGTTCTTCCGCACACACATTCTGGCTACTCCTAACACACTATGTTTTGCAAGTGATTGAAATTATTTTGTCAAATTCCTCCCTGACCCATCTGTTCTTCACCGAGTCTATTGGTGCACAAGTATACACATACACATACACACACACGCATGCATGCACATGTACAAACACACACACTCTCTCTCAAAACACACACACACACACTCCTAATTTGATGACTAGCCAGTAGCACCTTTTTGTGCTCATGTGTATATATGTGTATGTTTGTGCATGTGAGTGTGTAAGCATATGTGTGCAATGGCACATGGATATACAGCAGAAGACAACTTTTGATGCCTCTTGCTGTTCACTAATATATCCACGAGGCTAGCTGACTTATGACATCTGGATAAACCTCCTGTTTTCACTCCCCCTCCCCATAGGAGTGCTGGGTTTACAGATACACACTGTGGTGTCCAGCTTTTACAGACAGGGAATCTGAACTCGGATTCCTCAGACTTGGGCAGCCAGCACTTGACTCAATGAATCGTATCTCCAGCTCACTGTTGTCTTTTTCACCTGGCCTTCTCCATCCTTTGAGTCCTGGTTTTGAATATTCAAGAAAATGTGTAGTCTTCATCCGAGCTTTCTTCACAACTTCTTGCACTGGTAATAAAAAAAATTTTTTTTAAGATTAGGTTGATGACAAAATAATTATTGGTCTTTCTTGTTGGGGTTGTCTTAATGTCATACAAGTAACCACCTGCCCTGTCTGGACAGATGCCTTCAGCATGACTCTTGTGGAAAGGCCCCTGCTAAGTCAGGCAGAGATAAGATCCTGGGCTGTGTAGTTACCCCGTGGCAGTCTGCAGGGCTGTTTTAACATCACAGGTCTGGCCCACACCAGGTTTGCTTGGTTCTCATAAGACAAATAATGGAGCAAATGATTGCACTGTTCTGACCAAATCAAGCACTTGTCTCTCTGTGAGCACAGCTTGGCAGACAAAAGCATTAGGAGCCCCACGAAGGCTGCCATGAGGTCTTAGTTTTTCACTGTTTTGAGTGTGCTTATATGTATGTGGACAGGTGTGCACATGCATTTTATGAAAGTGCATGCATGTGTGCCTGCATGTGGGAGCCAGTGGACACCTAGGGTATGGATACACGCTGGCCATCAACTTTTCCTTTGGAGAGAGGCTCTCTCGCTGGCCTCAAACTTACCAATGCAGCCAGCTTGGCTGGTAAGCCCTATCTTCACCTCCTCAGTACTGAGATGACAGGCATGTTTTGGTGACTGGAACTTCAAAAACATGTGGATTCTCAGGGTGAAACGTAGGATCTTATCCCTGTGCAGCTTCCAGTACTTTATCTTATGAGCAGTCTTCCCCTGCCCACTGTTTTACCGTCTTTAAAATGCAGTGCCGAGGTCCTTTCCTCCTGAGATGAGAGACTACCCAAGAAAGATGCAGCACTCAGAGATGCTCTTGCTGAAGATACCTTTCCCACCTTTGAAAACGAATCTCATGGATTCCTGGGATGGCCTGGAACTAGCTATATAAATGAGGCTGACCTTGAACTTCTGATCCTCCTGCCTCCACCTCCCCAGTGCTGGGATTACAGGCCTGCACCACCACTTCCAGTTCAGGCAATGCTGGATGTGGAACCCATAAACTACTGCAAACTAGGTGAACACTCTACCAAGCCAGTCACATATATCGTATACATTCAAGTTTTTAAATGAGGTTGGCTTGAGGGTATAACTGTTTCTGTGGCAATACTCACCAGGAGAAAGTTCCTCTTTCTACACTGTTAACTTTGGTTTGGTTTGGTTGGTCTTTTGAAAACAGGGTCTCACTATAGTCTTGGCGGGCCTGAACTCACCGTGTAGACAAGGCTAGCCTTGATCCCAGAGAGATCTGTCTTTCTTAAAGTCCTGAGCCACCGTATGGCTTGAAAGGCCAACTTCTGAGAGAAAGGGAAGGAGCTGACCAAGGGTATCAAAAAGTTTTGTATCTTGAAATCCTTATTGCAGAATGGGTTGAAATCCATGGAAAGCCAGATGTATTTGTACCTAGCGAACTTCACCAAAGAGTCTGAATACAGCACGTCATTATGATTAATTGTGGGTAATGGGGATCTTATGAACCCGAGAAAGAAAACCGCTTCTCTGCCACTACAGTTACAGGATCCATTTTGTTTGCAAGGTCTCCCCAGAGGATTGCGCATATAGGACAGGCTGGATGAGTCTACATGGTTACTGATGCTCCACCAGGCGTTTCGATAAACTACCATACAAGGATGTAGCTTTCGTTTTAGGGAGTTCTTTTAAAGATGAGATGAAGGGGGGAAAGGTTTCCTAGTTTAAAGCATTTTTATACAAACCAGGCTGAGGGGAATCTGCCACGAGTTCTCAGAGAAGCGGAGGGATGCTCGGCCTAAAGATACCGACTGGACACAGACCTGTGAAGAAAAGAATGCTTTTATGGAAGTGGGCGGGTACTTTCGTCCTCCAACCTACCAGAAGGTGGCGCGAATTCACCGTTGAAACCACGAAGAAGGAGCGAGGCTTTCTTTTCGTGCGCCTGGCCCTGTGAGTCTAGTAAAACAGAAAGAAGAGAAAGAAAACAAACAAAAAACCCACCCAAGCTGGTTCTCTAAAAATAAACGAACGGCCTGAAAAGGTTCGTCTTTGCAAAAAATAAATCACTCTCAAGTTGCAATCGTCCACATTTTTATGGCCTGCCTTAGCTGATGAGAGTCAAAGGAGCTGAAGAAGCGCTGAATACAGATTCGCGGAGGACGATTTCCAGGATTTTGTCTAAGAAACTTAAGAAGCGGCCGCTCCATGTGTTCAAGAACCACCAGACCCAGAGACAGTTTATGTTTCGGGTTCTAACAAACAGCAAAAATAAGGAAGTCACCAAGCACGCACTGCTTTTCATTCGGAAAGTACTCGGGATATTTAGGAGTTTGGACCTTAAAGAACATCCAGGACCAGACTTTAAGGAACTTCCTTCTATGTTTTCCGGAAGAAAATTAAATGTTAATAGAGAAAGCAAGGGGTGCGGACAGTGAGCTCACAGGCACAAAAGGAAAGAAAGCCCCCAAAGCCACCACCATTAACACCCACCAGAATAACAAAACCGGCCTCCTTGGCGCTGAGGCAGCCTCTGAATGGAGCTCGGTCTGAAGTAGCAGGTCAGATGCGTGTGTTGGTGGCCACTTTCCCAACAGCCAAGAACATTTTTTGGACACCGGATAGTTACCGGGAAAAAAAGAAAGGTTTTTATTTTTAAAATTAATTTTTTTAGTTCAGTAAAATATCCTATCAACTAAAGTTCAATTAAAAAAAACAATTTCTCAAATTCTAGGTTAAAGCGACGAGTTAAAGAGAAAAAACTATTTTTAAATGAAAACAAAACAAAATAATAATTAAAAAATACTCCCAACGCTTTTCATAAAGAAACTAAATCAAAGAACCCAAGGAAGACGTAAATGTTTTCAAGTTAGAATTTCTAAAGAAATTTCAACCAAGAAAGTAACCTCAGGCTCGATCCTCTTGTTCCAGCCTGAAGCCTGAACTTCATTTTAGCAAATGTTACTGAAAAAAAAAATTATTTTTGTTCCTAACAAAAAAAATCTATCTTTTAAAAAATTAATTTGCTCTCAGCGTTGATGGGATACATTTTCATTTAACTTCAGGGCCGTGCCTTGTAATTAGTCTTTCTTGACCTGTTTCTTGTAAGAAAAGATAAGGTGTAGAAAGAAAAAAATACAATAAAAACAAAGTTGTAGGTTGCAGTTAAAATATTTTGCTTTATCACGCCTGGCGGGAAAAGAGCCAAAAATACTAAAGTCAGGGCGACCGAGAATCACGCGCCGGGTCCTCTCAATTCCGAACCTCAAGTTCATTTCTTAAAATCTTGGGGGCTTCTTGTGAAACCGAGGGCGTTTGGTTAGGAAGGGGGTGGCTTCTAATTCATTTGAGAGAGGGATCAGGACATGGAAAGGAAACTGGGGGTTATTGGAAGGGTGGGTGCGTTTTCTTCAACAACTTTTTCTTGGCGGTTTTCGTGGAGTGCCCCGGAGTTTAAACCTAGTCTCTAGGCTCACCTGGAAGAGTCCCCTTCGTGGCACCCGCTCCGTCTGGCGATCCTGGATCGCTCATGCAGGCAGAGAGTCACTGTGAAACAAAATTCTCGTATTTATGACGTCTTTCCCCCTGTCCGAGTCCGAATCAGGTTTGACTGGCGGGGTGGGGAGTTGTCTCGGGGTTCAGGGAGATAAAGGAGTTTTATTTTAAGTGGAGTGCATGTCAAAGTTAAACAGCATTTCTTAGCTACGATGTAGGGCGAGTCTTCATTTCCTTTATTTTTTCACTATTTCTTTCTCAAAAAACTTTATTCCTTAAGATTTTTTCTTTCCCTTTCTTCCCTCGATTCCTCCAAGAGAAAAAAAAAAAGAAAAAAGAAAAAAGAAAAAAAGAGAAACCAATCGGCTTTGCTTTTATTGTCCATTACCTCCCAAAGAGCAGGCTTAACTTCTGGTCCTTGTGCGTTATCTGGGCAGTCTCTGGCCTCGGCCACTACTCGGGTTTGGTTTTATTTGGGGACCTTTGAGAAATATTTTGGCAGCAGTGGGTGTGTGCGCGGAGCTAGGGAGCATCGCAAACCTAAAAGAGGCGATTGTGTCCACAGAGTGTGAGCCAGGATCAGCGAGCTCCAGGCTGCAGGGACGGAGCCGCTCTACTGTGCACGCCGCAGCTCTAGCACCGGACCCATCCTTGCTGGCTCATCGACTTTAGGGAAGGGGACCGAGAGACAAAATAAAAATGCCGTCGCGACCGCGCTCATTGGTTTTACTTTTGCATTCGAAGGCTCCTGTTGGGGCCGGGTGACTCTCAGCGGAAAACTGGGCCCCAGGACACGGCCTTTGTCGCTGGCACTCTGCAGGCTTCCCGGTCCCCTCCTCGGGCGCCCGCCTGGGACGCGCCTGCTCCCACCCTCTCAGATGGCGGGGGAAATTGAACCCCAACTCCATTTTGCATTTTGCAGCCCCTTTAGAAGGACTTGGAGAGGAGGCCAGAGAGAAAACCTGGAAAAACGGGCTGTTATTTATGACTGGCGAGTTGTACTGTGGCACCAGATGGTGGGACTTTCAGGCCGGGCCACCTCCCCCCAGCTTTCCGGTTCCCCTAATGTTAGACCAAGAGTCCCTAGCAGGGCAACGCCTTAGGCACCCCCTCTATTGCTTCAGCTCTCCACCATATTTCTTTAGCTAAATGTACTTGGTGGAAGATAGACTTAAAATTTTTGTATTTATTGCAAATTGACCCCCACCCCACACCCAAGCCGATTCATGATCTGACATCTGTACACAGCCGCTGCTGCCCTCCTTTCCGGAGGCGGGGAGGTGGACTGGATGGCCAGGTGGAAGGTGGGGTAGGGTTAAGAAGCCCAGAAGGGCCTCACTTCCTCTTCATTTTGTCGCCCTTTGTTGTACATACGGGGGCAAGCAAGGTCTGCCAATCACTACCGTCTCCCTTTCTTGTTCTATAAAGACAGGGTCGTCACAGCAACCGTGACATGACAGGCTGGTATCTCTCTCGAGCTCCAGGGGGCCCCTAATAGGATTGAAGAGAAAGATCAAGCTAACGTTTTCCTATTTGGGGCCCTGTAATAACTCCTAACTGCTTGCATATACATGGCCCTTACAGTTTAGGCAGACAACTTTTAATCCCAGAAACACAGGCCCGTTTTCAGCAGGGTCTGCTTTAGAGAACCCCGACAGACCCTCCTTCCCTATGGTCCCTATCCACTCACCTCACCCTTTATTTGAGAAATGAGATGAGGACTCCCCTCTGGTCTCACTAACTCCCAGCCCCTCAAAAACCTGAAGCTGTGAATTCATTAATGCGTTTTTAAGCATCTCAAAATAAGTTTAGAGGGAACAAAGGCGCCCCCTTTTTGGTTTTCACATAAAGTCTTGAGTGGGCTCACAAGTTTACAGGTCTTTGGGAGACATTGACCTTGAATGTGATTTCCCAGAGGAACAAAATGCACAAACCGACCAGAGGCAGAGGATGAAAGAGCTTTTGCCCTCGGGTTCCCTGTGTTCAGAGAGAAATGAGGAGAGGAGAGCATGTGTTGGGTGGGTGACCTGGTACTGGTGTGGGCATCGCAGGAGTAGGGAGAAGAAAAGAAAGGAGGCATCTAAAGAGGGTGCTTTATTTCCAGGTCCCTGATCTGGGGAACCAGTTGAACTGGAGAGAGAGAGAGAGAGAGAGAGAGAGAGAGAGAGAGAGAGAGAGAGAGAGAGAGAGGCAGAGATGACTCGAAAACGTAAATGCTAACTGCCTTGGAATAATGAACATCACCAACATCTGTCACCACAGATGTTTGCTTTCTGGTCATGGGAAAGAATATCTCTCTCTCTCTTTTCCTCCCTCCCTCTCTCCCTCCCTCCCTCTCTCCCTCCCTTCTCTCTTTCTCTCCCTCTCCCATTCCACCCCCTCTATCTCACCCAGGACTGGCAATGAATTCCAAATCAAGGGTTGCAGGGTCTTTTCTCTCCCAAGCAGCATCTCCCAGGTCTCTGAACATAGTCTGCTTAAAAACAAAAAAAAAACAAAACATGGTTTGTCTTAGGAGATGTCTCCGTGGTACAGCACTTACCTTGCAAAAGTGAGAATATGAGTTCAGAGCTCCAGAACCCATATAAGAAAGCTGAGCATCATGGTGCACACTTGTAATTTTAGTACTCCTAAGGTGAGTTGGGAGATAAAGACAGGGGATCCCAGAAGCTGGGGAGGGGAGGAGCTAGCCTGGGCGAAAAAGAGATCCTGCTTCAAAAACAGAGCTGATACCTGCAGCTGTCTTCTAACTCCCACGTGTGCCCACTCACACATGTGATCATACTCACACATGTACACACCCACTCACACATGTGATCATACTCACACATGTATATATACCACTCACACCACAAAACAAATGAATAAAAATGAATGTATGAAAATAAACATGAAACACACACAAAAGAAGGCCAGCTGGACACAAGCACTGGTGAAATCAGGAAAATGGGCCTTGTCATGTGTTCTCAGTCAGGGAAACTGAGGCACTGGGAAGGTCAGGGACTCTCTGAGTGACCCCCTGGGAAGAATCAAAATAAGCAATCTGTCTTTATCTGCAGGAATGTCTTCCATTTAGATTTTGCGACACAACATTGTTGTCTACAGAGTTTACCCCAGAGAACCACATAATCAAGTTATAAAAATAAATCATTAAATATCCTCATAATTTTTAAATTAAATTTCTAAAGTGTGGGTGGCTATCATGGAGTTCATGTGGTCCCTTGACCACTGGTTGAACACATCTTGGTATCTTGGAAGGCACTCTTAAAAAATGATGCAAGCCGGACGGTGGTGCCACACACCTTTAATCCCAGGGCTCAGGAGGCAGAGGATCTCTGCGAGTTCGAGGCCAGCCTGGACTAAAAAGCAACTGCCAGGACAGGCTGCAAAGTTATACAGAGAAACTTTGAATTGAAAAAAAAATGGTACAAGTGACTGATTGATTATTGTTTTTCCTTGTGTTTAATCAACATAACCACTGAGCATCTAGAATATGGAGTAGTTTGCTGTGGTGTCTAGGGTGTGTGTGAGATAAATGGTTGCGCTGGGGAGACAGGAGGAGTGTGAGCTATGAGGTCCTCCTACACAGAGAGTATCTTCCTGGAAGAGCCTGTGAAAAGCAAGCATGCTAGTATCAGAAGCGTGTGGATGGATGTGTGTTCTGAGGCTATGGGATGGAGCTCTGACAAAGAAGCATGGCCACCAAGCCACCAAGCCACAAGCAGACACTTGGTGGGCAGGAAGCATTGACCTGAGAGGCCAAAGTGTCTGGGGTTTTGACAAGGGCTTGGAGAAGGCTGGAAGTTGGAAGTATGGTAGACAGCTAGTAGTACAGGGGAGCCCAGGTGGGAATGAAAGGGGGGGACCTGAGCTACGGGGGCCTGAGGTGACAGACCTGGGGATAGTTCAGATGGTAAAACCTGGGTTTGCAAAGCTCTTATGTAGCGATTTCTTACACAACTGAGTAAGATCCAGGATGTTTTAAAGGACACTTGGTAAGACTCAAGAAACAAGCAACCTAGGAGTCTCAGGAAGCCCCTTACAGTGATTGGGTGCACTAAGCACTTCCGGCCCCAAGCTTATGTTAGCAAGAAGGGCTGAGGAGGAAGAGACCAGCTGAGGTGACAGAGACACCAGCCCTGTCTAACCACTTGGCGCTCAGGCAGAGAGCTCCAGGGCTCTGGCTTTTCTGAGCAGTCCCCCATGCTGGGTGGCCTTTCTGTGTGGCAGCTGCCTTTGAGTCATCTGTGCTCCCATATGCCACCTCTCACTCATGCTCTCCTTACCACAACAGACTCATTGGTTCACCAAGATGCACCGTGCTGATATTATTCCTTTGGTCTGTAATGGTTCTCTGTCGGCTGAACAGATACTTGCTCATGTCTTCCCAGAAATAGAGTCAACACAACAGAAGACCCCGATTCTGTCCTTGTGCTAAGGCTGTAGTGGGGATGAGATATGAAGGCTGTTGCAAGCCAGCTCAGGGGACAGGTAGGAAGACTGGCAATGTCTTATTTTTTTTATTCTGTGGCTATGATTAAAATACCCCAACAAGAGTGACTTATGGGAAAAAAGGTTTATTTTGGCTCACAGTTCAAAGGTGCAGTTCACCATGCAAAGCAGCAGGAGTTGAAGCATCTGGTCACGTCATGGCCACCATCAGGAAGCAGAGAGCAATGAATGCACGCAATTGCTCAGTTCCCTTTCTCCAACTCCTCAGCCCAGGAGCCCTGCCAGGGAACGGTGTCACGCACAGTGAGTGGGCCCTTTTCACCTCAATTAGTCTAATCACAATAACCTCCGCAGACATGCCCAGAGACCCATCTCAAGTGTTTGTAGATCTTACCCTTGCTGAGATTAACCATCACTGCCAATAGTTAAGGGCCAAAGGATCCAGAAATATGAGCCAGTGGGCAGACAAAGATGCTTTGGGTAACTAGGGAATGGTTGTTAGATATAAGAATTTACACACTCTTTAAATATAGCATTTACCACAGAATGTTTAGTCCTCACAAAAATCAGAAGCTCAGACTCAGTGTGGATGAGCTTTCTTACAATAGATTCTTCCTTTGTCAAATGGACAGGTAGTCTCATGGCTGGATCTCTGCCTGACTTAAAAAGCTGGGGCTCGGGGATGGGGAGATGGCTTCATAAACACGAGGAATTAAGTTTGTTCTCTAGATCCCTGTGGAAAAGTCAGGCATTGTGGCCTGTGTTTTCAGTCCTAGCACTGGGGAGGCAGAGAAAGACGCCCCGAGGCTTCTTAGACAGTTAGCCCAGCCTACTTGGTAAATTACAGGCTAGTCAAAGACTCTGTCTCAAAGGAAAGGTGAAGGTCACCTGAGAAATGCTGCACAAGGTGTCCTTTGGCCTTTCCATGCATGTGCACACATGGACCTGTGTGCACCTTTCCATCCACTGTGGTGGATTGAATAGGAATGGCCCCCACAGGCTTATATATTTGAACACTTATTCATTAGGTAGTGGTGTTACTTGACATGGATTAAGAGGTATGGTTGTTGTGTCTCTGGGAATGGGATTTGGAGTTTCCAAAGCTCAACCCAGGCCCAGCGTTTGTCTTCCTGCTGCCTTCTGATCTGGATGTAGAACTCGCAACTACTATGTCTGCTGTGGGCTACCATGCTCCTTACTATGACGATAATAATAATAATAGACTAAACCTCAGAAACTGTAAGTAAACCCGAATTAAATGCTTTCTTTTATAAGAGTTACCATGGTCATAGTGTCTCTTCACAGCAATAAACAGTGACTAGGACATACACCCACGCATATGCCAACAGTTTGAAGGGCACATATTGGGTCATTGCACAGCAAATATAGACCAGAAGGATGGAGACTAATGAAGAGTTGCTGTCCTGGAGATTTGGGTCCAAGTTTCTCTTCCTGTCTCAACCTCTTGGCTGTTGGGTCTCCCTATGGAGAGCTTGCTAGCATACTGTCCCCTCCAAAGAAGGGGGTAAGCTGGTTGGGCTCAGAGGCTTTTACTGAGTGTAGTGAGTGCATCATTGACAAGTCTTTCTTTGGGTTTCTTCAACAATCTCCCCAACTCCCCAACTGTGCGTGTGCGCATGTGCGTATGTTTATGCCTGTGAGGATTGCCTTGGGTGTTGCTCCTCAAACGCCCTCTGTCTTAGTTTTTGAGAGCAGGATACTTCATTGGTTTGTAGGCTAGGCTGGCTAGCCAGTGACTTCCAGAAATCGACCTATCTTTAGTATTAAAGATGCACATCACCATACCCAGCTTTTTTTTTTTTTTTTAACAAGGCCTCTGGGGATCTAACTCAGAACCTAATGCTTACACTGCAAGCACTTCACTAATTGAGCCAACTTCCCAGCCCTGAGTTTCTTATCTTCTGTGTCTGCTTTGCCTGAATCAACAGAACCGATATTTTCATCTGGTAGTTTTAATTTTAGTTTGGTTCTTAAAAGAGTTGCTTTCATTATTCTTAATTATGTGTATTATCTGAGTGTATGTGTATGTGAGTATGGGTACCCACGTAGTACAGAGGGTTGGACCTCAGGAGATGAAGTCATAGGTGGTGATGGGTACTGGGAACTGAACTCGGATCCTCTGCAAGAGCAGTGTGCTCTTAAGCACGGAGCCATCTATCGCTCCAGCCTTTAGTCCGGTTCTTAACAACTTTGTTTGCACTGAACTTTATTAATATTTTGAAAGCATCACCCAGTCCACTCTAACTTGATCCACAGGATTATCAAAGAAAATGCATAATCCAGGGAGTTTATCCTCTCCTGTGCAACAGTAATAATCATTTCTGTCTGCCGAGTGCCTCCACATGTCAATGCCTGTCTCACATTCAATTCTTGTTGAATTGCCACAGCCTCACAGGTGTTGTTACCTTACTTTACAGAGAATGTCCCCAGTCTCACAACTCCATGCTGCCAAAACCCCAGAGAAGTCCCCTAAAGCCTTCTAGGCCAGATGCCTCTGTCTTCCACCACTGCTTCTCTTGGACTTAAGATTCTATCTCATTATAGGAAACTATTGACCACTGTGGGCCTTTATGACCTTCCTATATGAGTTAGAAAGCTCCCAGTTTAAATAAAACCTGGGAATGGGGAGATGGTTCAGTCAGTAAAGTGTTTGCCTTGCAAGCATGATGACCCGAGTTCAAATCCCCAGACCAGAATCCGAATGAAAAAGCTGGATATGGTGATATACCTTTGCAATGCCCTTGAAGCTCGCTGGCCAGCCAATCTAGTCTAATTGGAGGGTCCCAGGCCAATGAAAGACTCTATCTCCAAAAGCAAGCAAGGGACTGGGAAGTAGGGCCTGGGGAGATGGTTCAGTGTGTAAGAACAAGGGTGCAAGTTTAAAACTCTAGCACCTACATAAAGAGCTGGACTTGGTAACCCAGAGCTGTGAGATATGGAGACAGGAGGACCCCTGGGGCTTGCTTGATGCAAAACTACCTTTAGTTTCAGTGAGGAAACCTTGTCTCAAGGAAATAAGGTAGAAAGTAATACAGTGGGACTCCTATATCCTCCCCTGGCCTCTGCATGTGTACAGAAATGTGTATCTGCATACATACACATATATACCTCACCTCTCTGTCTCTGTCTGTCTGTCTGTCTGTCTGTCTGTCTCTCTCTCTCTCCTTTCCTCCTCCCCCCCCCTCACACACACACACTCATACACAGACAAACTGCCAACAAATATTGACTGAACTATTATTGGATCTTTATCAATATATCATAATCTTCTGGATCCTGAAGAAATTCTAGAAAAGTCTGATTCCTTATAGATTTTACACTTGAAAAAAAAACAATGAAACCAATGAAATCCGTACTATGCCCCAAAAGAACCATGTCTTGTAGCTAATGGAAGTCACCAAACTTCACTCTGCTCCTGTGGCAACCTGAAGGTTTAGCTTCCTTCTCATGACAAGTTAGCATGGTGAGCATCCTCTTAAACTCCCATGTGAGGTGTTAGTTCAGGGACCCAATGTCCCATAGTCTCAGGGAACACAGCAGCTTGGCATCCTGCTTTCCTCTTGCAATAGTATGACTTTTTCCTCTGGGAATAAAGTGATCAACCCCTTGCCATCCTGGAATAGAGATCCCCCTGTCCGGGGAGCCGTGGGAACTAACTGAGTAGAAAAATATGGTGGTATCGGATCTATGGCAACAGAAATAGATCCTCCCGGGTAGATGGAAGAGGGAAGGGTCCCAAGACCTCACCTTGGATTCCAGCCATTGCTTCCTCTCTCCCCTCCACCAGCTGCAAGTGATCTTGGGAAATTCTGGAGCACATGAGAAGTAGAAGACTGACTGAAAGGCTATGTAATTCAGTTTCCATGAGGTCATGACCTAACACTTCATAGTGACATCATTGTTTGGGGATCACTTTTGTGCCTGTAAAGCAACTTTTCAACCATGATCTGTAAATAAGCCCCAAAAGAAAAGTTTGCTAAGGTAGACTTGGGTGGGTCTGTTTTTGAAATTCTATGTGTGGTAACAGGCATTGTTCACACATCTCTAGGGAAAATTAATGCCACCCTATCCTGTACCCAGGGGCCTGGCTCCATTGTTCACATTCCTTGCTTAATATCCCACACCCCAGTTTTCTCACTTCAGTAGGAGTCATTAATGTTCAGATGTAAGTTAATATGGTGTTGAACTGTCTTTGGGACGGTTGGTTCATGGAGGACAATCAAGGAAATGACGGTTATTGGAACAGTGAGAGTCTGCCCTTGAGCCCATGAAGAACAAGCTGATTCAAAATGAAGAGCTGGAGAACTAGGGTTTTGTTCAATGGTTTCTTTATCTTGGGTTCTGATTTAATATGTGGTATTTTTAAACCTGTGATTGATAGATAAGAAATAGATCCCTTCCTGGTTGTGTAATGGAAAAACCTCAAACAGGGCATGTAGCACACAGTCATTCCATGTTTGGATCCAAGGGTCACTGGGCTCATTAGGAGGTTCTTTTGTGTGGGAATGGAGTCCAGAGGTTAAACTTGAGCGTTGACCTTGGGGGCCATCTGTTTTGCTTCTTGAACCAGGTTTTCTCACTGACCTGGAGTCTGATGATGGATAGGGGGGCTAGCCAGAGAACCGAGGGTCTCCCCAGCACTGTACTGGCAGATGCTCTCTGCCACACAGCTTGTTTATATGGCTGCGATGGTTGGAAATCAGGTTCTCACGCTTCCAAATTATCATTTTCCTGACTGAGCCCCTCCCTTATCCTCATCAAGCAGGCCATTCTAGTTTGGAGTTCCTCAGACAGTGGGGGTCAGGTGAGTCTGGAACTAAAAGCTGTCGAAAAGCTCATTCCTTTATGCATCTGGAGTCGGGGCAGGCACCCCTTGGAAGTCTCCCTCAAGGTGGCTTCTCCACATGGCTATTCTGAAAGCCAGCAGAAAGTTTGGGATGGAGCTCTTTGGCCTTCCTCGGATCCTGGGAAAAGTTTTGAACCAATCATAGCAGACAGCATCATCAGGGGTTTGGGCCCTTAGATCAGATTTTTGCTGTGGTCTATAAGGCTAGGAAACTCTGGAACAAGCTGAGGGATGTCCTGGTTCTCTAGTATGGAGACCACTAAAATCGTGATGGTTGGCGGAGATGGCACCAGGGATTGAGGACCCGTCTTGTACATACAGCTTAGCTTCGCAGCTCCCTCCTCACTCTGTCCACTTTCCAAAACATTTGGAAGACCCAAATCCCACTTGGCTCTATACTGGAGAATCTCAGTTCCTTCTCAAAGGCTTCATTATTCCTGTTGTCTTGGCTAGTTTTACAAGAAAAAGAGTCTCTGAGATGGACATACCCACTTTGATAATGGGCTGGTCTACCCATGAAGACCCACCTCTGCTCCCACTGAGGTTTTGGTGACCCTCTTTTCCAATGGCATGACTTCAATGAAGGATGAGGCATATAATCTTCATGGCTCTTCTCCCACAGTCTGGCCTGTCACTGAAGAATTATTCAAAGGCTGTCATTTGAAACCAAAACTCATCAGGTTTATAAGCCAGCTTCAACTTCATTGCCTCTGTCCCCTCCACTCTATCTCATCCCATTTCTTCCTCTTTTCCTTACTCTCTTTCTTTTTTTGAGGTTTTTGTAATCTCAGAGAGGGCTGTGCTAACAATGGCCTCTCCCTTCCAGGAGGGTTTAAAGCGAGCACACCTCGCATCTTTTCCCAGGTGCAGGGTGGTATTAGTGCTAACACCTGCTCTCTGACATTTGCTCGAACACTGAGCCACAGAGGTGGTGAGGGAGCTGGGCTCCACCGTGTTTACTCAGCCCTTGAGAGCAGCTGTACACCTTTGACACCTCCAGATTTTGAATGGTCACATTTGAAGTCCACAGGCTGCCTCTGGAGCCCACTCATCTAAGGCAAACTGTCTGTGGCTCCGTGTTAAGGACTCAGGTGGGGGTCTAGGGAGCTATGGAGAAGCTAACTCATTGAAAGCCAGATAATCCCCAAACCTCATTTTCCCCATTGCAAGTGACTGCCTCCAGTCCTGCCCCTTTACCACACCAGCCAAGAAGCCAGTGGACCGCTTTGCCCGGCTCCTTTTATCTTCCTGGCCCGAGGGGGGCATGGGCTAATGATCAGTGAAATCAGAAAAGGCCAAGAGGCCCAGCTAATCCACAAATTGGATCATCCTTCCCTGAATAATCAAGAGAGTGGCTGGCACAAGAGTTGGCTTCTCTCTTTGATCATTGGCGCGTTCAGAACACACCTACATTCGCATCCTGTGGGAATCCTCAAGGGAGGTGAGGGCTGGTTCTGTTTGGCCAAATAAAACTCATATATTGGGGAAAAAAAGGAAACAAAAAGAAAAGAAAACCCAGTGCTCCACCATCCCTGGGGGAGTGTTTTAATATGACAGAAAGAAGGGAACTGGGAATCTACATGGGTTGTATAAACTCCGGATTCCACGGGCCAGTGCGGGTTAGTGTTGTTGATGCCTCTCTGCAATGACGGGGAATTGGCTGTATATAAACCTTGTTGTTCCATGTGTAATTTACCTATCTTGATAGTGCTAATTATATTTTGCAATGGTGTCACCATTAATAATTGAAGCGTAAATTACTTTTTGATAATCTTTGTACAGAGATGGTAAGTTCTGGTTAAGAGGAAAAAAATTGTTTTATATGAATTACAAGGTGGATTCTTTTCTTAATGAGGCTTTCTTTGGAGTTCTTTTAAATGCAGGAATACCTGTGGTCTTCAAGTAGTTTGCTTGACAAAGCTGCATTCACAGGCAAGTTCTCATGGTTGGGTTCACACGGTCCTCGTACTTTTATTACTAATTTGAGTGCATGGACATACTTTTTGCTTGTCTGAGTGTATATGCAGATACACAGGGAGGCCCTGGGTCCACACTGGCTGTCATCTTTAATCTCTCTCTACCTTTTTTTTTTTTTTTCAAGGCAGAATCTCTCACTCAACCGGAGCTCACTTCTTTGGCTACACAGCTGAACAGCAAGCCTCAGGAATGCCCCAGCCCCTGCTTGCCTGTCCCCAAGACTGCAAATGTCCACCACAGGCTTGGTTTTTCCCCTGGGTGCCTGAGTTTGAACTCAGGTCCACATGACTGTGCAGCTAGCACTTGATCAGCTGAGCCATTACCTCAGTTACTGGTTTTCAATGATTGGTAGAGAACGCTTGTCCATTCTTGATCTTGGCCCCAAACCTGCACAAAACAGATGTCCATTCTTAGCTCGGGAAATGTTTGCATTGTGGTATTAAGGGAGTGGGCCTCCTGGGCTGGGAAGAGAAGTAACTGGCCATGAAGAGATGGTTGATGGGAAGAGGGGACTACCCATGTCATGTCTCTGGAGAGACATGGACCATAGGATCTCGGGGATTGAACTCTGGCTCTGATGCTTGTTACTGCAAAAGCCACAATCTTCAACAGAGCCTCTGTGACTTCTTGAAAGATACTCCCTAGATCACGCCTGTGGACTATTGCCCTCTCTCATAGAAGTGGAGGGTCATGGTGATTCTAGCTGCTTCCTCCTGCATCTCCTGGTCAATTATATATAATTTTGTTCTAACTGTATGCTGTTCAGTAGCCTACAGAGGTGTAAATAAGAATACATAGAGGGTTAAGGGTTAACTCACATGGGAGAAGAACTCCAGTTTTGCAGCTGTGTGCTCTGGGGTGAGGTTTTTATGGCAGTACAACTGTTTTGGGGTCACTTGTGGCCCCGTAAATAACCCCTTACTCATATTCTGAAAGCAAGTCCAATAAACTAATTTGTGCCTCAAGTTGGACTTTGGTGGGATGGAGCTGTGTTTGGTCATTGGAGCTTGTAAGGAGGGGTTGGAGATTTCCTTACATTTCCCCAGGGAAATGGTTCCTTTAACTTATGGGCAATGTCATATCCATTCTCAAGCTTCTGCTGCTGCCTCTGCTTCTGCCTCCTGCTCTGAATCCTCCAGTGTTTTCCCATTTGGTCCCAAACTGCATCCAAAGTTTTCCTCATGGTTCCAGGGACCTCATCCCATGCCTGCTGCTGGCCCCTTTCAGCGCACACTCACACACTCTAACAAGGAAGAGCAGCCAAGCTTGTTCGTGGCCCATAGTGTTGGCACACGTTCTTCCCAGTCCCCAGAAACTTCTTCTGAGCTTTAGCCCGGCTCTTACTGTGACCTCATTCAGGCTGGATGCTAGCTCCTCAGAGGCCACCCTAGACATGTAGACTCGATTCCCTTTTTCTCTGGCCCCTCCGTTGGCTTGATTTCACTCTACACCTCTTCTTGCCACCACCCCAAGTCATTTGTTGATTTGTCTGCTGTCTGTGCTGATGAAACTGTAAAGCGGTGCTAGCAGCAACTCTCATGTTTTTCTCTGTCACCCCACTGCCTGGGGATTTACCTGTGCCTGATGCCCAATAACTACAGGAGGAAGGACTTGGGGAAGGGCAGATCTAACTCTGCCTATTCGTGTCCTCGGGATTAGGAACCAGGCAAGGAAAGCTTGGTAGAAACAAGTCGATGGTGTTATTGTCGCTGATAATTAACACAAGACCTGATAAACCCACATCTTTGTGAATATTTGTTGAACATTTTGGATTTAAAGGGTCTCAAGAAACATTCAATGCAAACTTATTTTAATTTTCTTCTTGAATACAGCCTCTCAAACTCATCTCTACCTTCTATATTCCCTCCCTTTCTTCTTCCCTCTTTCTTTCTTTCTTTCTTTCTTTCTTTCTTTCTTTCTTTCTTTCTTTCTTTCTTTCTTCCTTTCCTTTCCTTTCCTTTCCTTTCTCCATTACTCTTTTCTTTTCTTTCTTCTGTTTCTCCTCTTCTCTCTTCTCCTTTTCTCTCCTCTCCTCTTCTCTTCTCCTCTCTTCTCTCCCCATTTCTCCCTGTTTCTCACATTCTCTCCCCTTCTCTCCTCTCCTCTTCTCTCCTCCCTCTCTCTATCTTCTCCCTCCCTCCCTCCCTCCCTTTTTCCCTTCCTCCCTCCTTTCTCCCTTCTTTTCTTTCTTAACGAAGACCCTCACACATGCTAGACAAGTGCTCTACCTCCCCAGGCCTCTCTTTTTCATTTATTTTAAGATGGTTGGGTTCACACTGTCCTTGTACTTTTATTACTAGTTTGAGTGCATGAACATACTTTTTATATGCCTGTGTGTATACGCAGATACACATGGAGGCCCCAGGTCCACACTGGTTGTTGTCTTTAATCTCTACTTTTTTTTTTTCAAGGCAGAATCTCTCACTCAACCAGAGCTCACTGCTTTGGCTACACAGCTGAACAGCAAGCCTCAGGAATGCCCCAGCCCCTGCTTGCCTGTCCCCAAGACTGCAAGTGTTTATCTGTGTCTCTCGGGGTGGATGTGAGCTTTTCTCTGTAACCCAGAAAACCCTTGAACTTTCAGTTGTTTTCTGTATAACTTTGGCATCAAGCAAGTATAGCCAGGCATGGCTAGGAACCGTGTTTCTGAAACTTCCGGCAAGATTTAGCTACTCAAGGGCACAAATGGGGCAGTAGAGGATCTGAGTTTCATCCCTAGAACCTACAGGAAGGAAGGAAGGAAGGAAGGAAGGAAGGAAGGAAGGAAGGAAGGAAGGAAGGAAGGAAGAAAGTCTGGGGCCATGCACTGGCAATCCTAATTCTGAGGAAGCAGAGGCAGTCAGTTCCTGTTGCTCAATGGCCAGTCAACCTAGCTTACTTGGTGAGTTCCAACCCAGCTAGAGAGTCTGTCTCAAAAAGCCAAGTGGATCGTGTCTCAGGAAAGGCACTTGAGGCTGACCTCTTCCTTCACCTAAGTACACATTTAGGAAGTGAAAGTAGAATGGCTCCATATGTAAACAAATGCTAAGTATGAAGCAGGAATTGAGGACCGTGACTGATCTATTTTCGTGTATTAAGACAAGGGTCAGAGCAGAGCGTAGGATGTGGGGATCTTAGAATTTGGCCTTGATAGCTGAAGGGGAACCAGTTGCAACTTAAGGCGTGGCATGTTGCATTTGCCTTCCAAATGTTTCATGTATGTGTCATTGTGATTGCACAAGGGTAAGATCATAGGGGTGGGACTGGAGTAACAAGCTGGAAGGAAGTTAAACTTTTGCGTTAGCCATAAAGCGGAAACTCTACTAGCGGACCGTTTAGTGCCTGACGGTAGAGACGGAAGGAGGGCCAGGCGACTCAGTAGAGTTCAAGGCCAATTCAAAAGTAGTCAGCCTGGATTGAGGGATTAGATTTGGTGAGGGTAGTGTAGTGTGTGTGTACATGTATGTGTTCATATGTGTGTGCATGTAGAGTCCAGAGGTCAGCCATGAGATTACTCCCCATGGATATTGGTGTAACTTAGTTTTTGAAACAGGATCTTCAGATGATCCCAGATCTTACTGATTTGGCTAGGCTGGATGGCCAATTGGCTCCAGGGATCCACCTACCTCAGGATTTTCAGGGCACTGAGATTGCAGGAGTGTGCCATCAAAAATTCCTGGTTTTGTTTTAATGAACTCAGGTTTTTACAATTGTTTCAGACTGAGTTGTCTCCCCAGTCTGAAGAGATAGGTATTTCAGGCCTCCAGCTGAGTTGGAAGAATAAGAAGGGAAGCCAGATTAATCTCAATAGCTAACATTTATTGAGCATAGTCAACATGTTTGAGAGCTAGGAATGTGGTAGGTTAAAATCCTATTTCATTTTCAGGACAAGATTTTGCTGTGTTATTTCTATTTTAAACACAGGAGAACTGAATATCTGAAAAGCCAATTATCCAAGACATAAAAACCATGCATGGTAGTGATGGCTTTGAAGAGTGCCAGGTTGGCTAGACTAAGTGAATTTTGCAAACAAACAAATCCAAAACCACCTTTTCTTGTAAGGCTTGGCAAGGTGAATCGAGGATGGAGACCAGTGTGTGTGGGGGGGGAGCATTCCATAGTTTGCACGTGTGGATGCTACACTCAGGGATCAGTTTGTCATTGTTAGACAGAAGGTGGCCCCAACTCACCATCTTTTGTCTCTCCCTGAGATTACTAACTCCGAGCAACGTGCAGGGGGTGGGGGAATAGGGTTTCTTTACCTTTGGTATGGTGTGGTAGTGTGTGCATGTGTGCGTGTGTGCATGTGTGCGTGTGTGCATGTGTGCGTGTGTGCATGTGTGCGTGTGTGCATGTGTGCGTGTGTGCATGCATCTGTAGTCATTGTCAGACAGCCTTCCTCAACTGCTGTTCTTTGCTCAGCCTCTCTGTTCAGACAATGTCTTTCACTGGACTCGAACTTGCCGAGTAGATTCGGCTGGCTGGTCCTGGAGTTCCAGAGATCGCCTGTCTCTGCCTCCCCTGAGCTGTAAGAACAAACTTGACTCTTCAAAACGCCTTCCTTGGCTCCTTTCAGGGTGTGAGCTCTGGAAACTGGACTTAGGTTCTCATGCTTGCAAGGCAAGTAATTTTCCACCTGGATCACCCCATCTCCTGACTCCAGCAGGGAGTCTGAAACAGAAACTCCAACTTCAGCAGGGCTCTGACATCACCAGACTTAGAGGCAGCACACACTGACCCAGCCTTAGCCCATGCTCACAGGCTCCAGCTAGTTCTCGTGTGTGAGTGCCCATGGTTCATGTCTCTATCTTCCTTCCCAAGCTGCTTGTTCACCAGGTATCAGCTCTGGAGTTAGACACGAGGCACCTTGTATAAGAGCCAGCTCTCACAACTGTGTAAGGTCGGAGTTCTAGAAAAGTACCTGGATGAGTATAAAATTGTAAATCTGTATCTCTATTTGTGAGTCATGTGCTGTATATGTACATACATATCTGTCTATCCATCTTATCTGAACATGCTTATCTGTGTATGTATGAACATATGTATGCATGTATACGAATGTCTGCCTACCTACCTGACTATCCATTCCACTTTATGCATATTTGTGTCTATGTTTTATATATACATACATACATGTTTGTATCCAGATACTGATCCACTCTATCTACACATGCATGTCTGTATATGTATGTATGCATGTGTATGTATGTATATGGATGTGTCTACCAACTTACTTGTCTATCCATTCCATGCTATGTATGTGTGTGTGTGTATATATATACATATATATACATGTACCTATGTGTCCAGGTATCTATCCATCTGTTCATCTAATTATCTACCTACTTTACTTACCTTCCTATCTGTCCATCGATCCTTTGGTATCGCTTAGTGCTTTTGCTCTTGGTATTAAGCTTGATCAATGTGGAACTCGTGCTCAGTGGTGCAATGAGGATCTGACCTCAGGCTGTTTCTTCCCAACACATTCTGACTGAGATGACGCAGCAGTGGGAAGGGATGGTCTCAGGAAGACTACAGTCACAGCCAGTTTCATAGTCTTGGCGTGGGGAGTGGCCCGGCACCTCAGAGGAGCCTTTGTGCTGTGAGTAATGAGGAAAGGGATATCAATGAGAGTTGGTTAGAACAGGAAACAAGTTTTATGCTGGGGAGACGTGATCTAGGGCTTCCAGGCTGGAGGAGGGAGCTGGTTATAGAAGTGAGAAGAGGGTGGGCACTGTGTGTGGACAGCCAGCATGAGAAAGGCCCCCAGCAGGAATAAGCAGGGGCCTGGGAGATGAGCCTGAACAGTCCAGGAAGGCTGTATTGATTATGTGGCCATTTCTATCTATTCAGGTCCATGAGTTATACCTCCCTGAGGGTCTGGTGGACTCTGGGTATTGTGTATTGCACCTGGCAGGCACATTTCTGGTGTGATTAAATTCAACCTGCCTCAGACATTTTGTGAGCACCTAGTATACAGCAGGGTGATATCCAATATCCATGTGAATAAAACATGAACCATATCCTGGAGAAACGGCTTTCTGGGTATTGAAATTCTATTTATTTTGGTTAAATTGGATTGAATGGAAAACTTGGGCCAACAGCAGAGCTGACCCTGCATGTTTGTTCTATTCGTGGTTAACTGCTTGTATAAACTATGGAATCCTAGTCGATCTGTATACCCACCCATCCCAACATCTGTTCACCAGAAGCTAGTTAGCCCTACCTACCTATGAGCTATGTCCATCCCTACATCTGTTCACCAGAAGCTAGTTAGCTCTACCTATCTATGAACTATGTCCATCTTTACTTAAAATTCACCCAGCCTATTATTTTTTCTTCAGGTAAGGGGAAGAGAAGGCTACAAAACTGGCCATATATGAGATAGTTTTTAAAAATAGGTAAATGCAGATAAAATAGAGAATGCTAGGAGATTTCCTAGTCAGCGTGGTATTTGTTTTGCAAGCATGAGGACACAAGTTCAAGTTCCAGAGTCATATAAAATCATCAGGGTATGATAGCTCAAACTTGTAAGCCTAGCTCTGGGGAAGCAGAGGAAGTTTTCTGAGACTCTCTGGGTGAGTTTTAGGCAAATGAGAGGCCCTGTCTTGAAAACAAAATAAAAATTAAAGGTGGGTAGTGAGTGTCTAAGAAAAGATAACACCTGAGATGATTGATCCCCTGCCCTCCATATGCTCACTCACACTTATGGCTGTGTATTCTCTTCTCACATATATCTCATATACACACATGAATGCACATGTGCACACACAGACACACACACACACACACACAGACACACTCAGATGAGTATCTTATATCTTCAGCCCCAGAATGACCTGAGAGCTCAAGTAGCATGATGTCTTCAGCTCCAGTAGGCCATCATGCCTACTACAAGCTGCTATTTCTTGGTGTGTGTGTGTGTGTGTGTGCGCGCGCGCGCGCACGCGCCCGTGCACATGTGTAGGATCTGACCAACTAGTTACCCTGTTACCAAGTTGGCATCTCCTAATTCTGGTTAGCATCTTGTTGTGGGAGCAGCGGGAAGCATGTCTTAAAAACTTAAGTTGCACCATGTAGGGGTAATATGGTACTGCCTGTTTACTGCCAGTCTAAACCTTAATTGCGCTGTTATTACAGTAATTATGATAGTTCCTTGCCTGAGACCAGCAGAGTTCAGCATGGCTGAGCTGAGCCGCTCCTGCCTCAGAGCCATTTGGTGCCCCTGAGCCACACACAGTTCCAGGCACACAGAAGTCCACATTGCTATCAAGCAAGCAGTAGCACTTTAGTCCAAATGATCCATTTAAAAGCTTTGTCTCCTGCAGGAGCCAGACAGAGATCGCAATGGTGGCACAGCCCAGAAAGCCAGCATTTTAAAACAGCCAGTTATTTCCTGTTGCTGAGTCAGGACAATTTCTTTGCGGCATGCAACTCAGAAACAGCAAAAAGCTGTCTTAAATTCTCTCTCTCTCCTTTTTAAGCCCTCTCAGGTTTTACATGGGGTTCATTAGCACGTTGGGTGCCACTCTGTTGTGAGGAATGGCAGCGGGCTATGTCCCACCACCTGGCTAGCTTTACCCGAAATAATTACACGGAAACTGTATTCTTTTAAACACTGCTTGGCCCATTAGTTGTAGCCTCTTATTGGCTAATTCTCACATCTTTCTAATAATCTGTGTAGCACCGCGAGCTGGTGGTTTACCAGGGAGGATCTTAACCTGCGTCTGTGTCTGGCGGGAGAATCATGGCGACTGACTCAGCTTCTTTCTCCCAGCATTCTGTTCTGTTTATTCCGCCTACCTAATTTTCTGTCCGATCAAAGGCCAAATAGTTTCTTTATTAATTAACCAATGAAAGCAACAGATAGGAAGATGACCCTCCTCCATCAGCATCTCAGTTAAGTATCATGTATAAAGAGCTATAGCTAGAAGGACCCCTAGAATTTGCCTCACCTTGATAATAATCCCTTGGAGATTCAAGATCAGCATTGAGGATCCAAGGACACCTGGATTCACGAATTGTCAAGATGAGCACCCTGTCCTTAAGTCCATTTGACAAATAATTCCTGTCTCTCTGGGTTGATGCTTTCTCCAGGGAGGATGTGGAATTCTTTCCCCTCTTGGGTTGCTGCGTCTATTCTGCAGGCAACAGATATTGTATGCATAACCACATGGAGAAGTAAATCCACACCCATGCCACAGTCCCCACTTGGCACAGTCTTCTCAATGTGAGGCTCTTGTCATATGGATTCTTATTATGGAAACCTTTAAGGCTCTCATCACACCCTGAATAAAGCACAGAAACCAAGCTCCCCAAACCTCCTTTCAAAGTCCTGAGAAGGGGCAAGTCACAGGCTTGAGCAGCCAGGGAAGGCTTATGGGATGATGAAATTATGAAATGGGTAGTTTTAAAACCATCAACTTCATATAATCTGGAATCATGTAGCAAGAGTCTCAGTGAGGAATTCTGTAGATCAGATTGGCTTCTGGGCATGCCTGTGGGAGAATTGCCTTTACACTGAATGACATGAGAAGACCCAGCCCACTGTGAGGTACCCCACTTCTGGTAGTGATCTGGTAAAAGAGCCTGGAAAGAGAGAAACTTCACTGTCTCTTATGTGGCACCCCAAGAGGCCTCCAATGCGAGCATGGAACTGCTGAGACCTTCTGCCTCATGGACTGATCAGCTACTGAGTTCTCAGGCTCTCTGGTGTGAGATAGCCATTGTAGGGCTACTAGAACCTTATCATGTTTGTCAATCCAATGATCCTCTTTAACTATTACTTATTCTATAGGTCCTGTTCCCCTAGAGAACTCTGAGCAAAATAGATGGGAAGACATGCCAGTTGCTCTTGAAGAAAGCTAGCCTGCATTGTCTCTTGGGTAGCCCTCCTTGCCTCCCTCTGTATGTGTTTCTCCTAGGCTGAACATCTCCACTGTATCTACATTCTCCTGCATGTGTGCATCTTCTAGACTGAACATCTCTACTGACCGATGTCACCTCCCTGTCTAGGCAGAACTAATTTCTGCATTCCTGGAGAGACTTGGTTCCTTGGGTCCCTAGTGTTTCATCCGGGCCTCTGTTCTCACTTGGGTTTTGTCATGACTGGTTCACATTAGAAACTTGCTGTTGCCACTCATCTGTTTTCCTCAGCAGAGTTTTTCAAGGTTGCCCCAGTAGTGTCGGAATGAATAGCTTTCTCTTTACAGTTCCCTAAAGACTAGGAGGATGGGGCCATGCCTTCTGAGCCTGGGAAACATGTGTCCAGGGAGCTCAGAAACTGTGTCTTGAAATCTGACATCATGGATGACCATCCTGTGATCCAATGACCTTGGTCACATTATCTGGTCTCAGTCTACAATCTGACTCCCAGCATCTATTTTTCAAGGGAAGGCCTTTGGTCACAAAGTCCATATCTATAAGAGAATAGAGAGGAATGGGGTGGTGGAAAAATAGGAAAATAAGGAAGCCTCAGGGCCAGAACAACAGGGCTCCAGGGCCAATTGTCATTTCTGTTGAATTATATCATAAAACTGCCCCTAAGCCACCTCTAGGTACAAAAAGATGGCATTGAATTAAAGAATGTGGGCATATTGAAGAGATGGCTCAGTGGGTAAAGTGCTTGCCGTGTAAGCATGGAGATCTGAGTTCAACGCCAGAACCCATGTGGAAACGCTGGGTGTCCAGGCTCATATCTGTAGCCCCAACACTTGGGAGGCAGAGGACCCCTGGGCCTTGCTAAGTAGCCAGCCTAGTCTAATTGACAAGCTCAGAGTCCTAGTAAGAGACCCTGTTTCAAAAACCAAGATGAAGATGAAGAGCTCCCAAGGAAAAACATCTGAGGTTGACCTGTGACTTGGAAATATGTAGACACACCTGCACACAAGTGGGCACCAGCACCCACACACCCAGGTACTTACATAGCCACACACCCACATACTCACACGCCCACATACTCACACGCCCACATATTCACACACCCACATTCTCACACACCAATATGCCTCCCACACCCACATACTCACACACCCAAATGCCCACACACCCACATACTCACAAGCCCACATACTCACACGCCCACATATTCACACACCCACATTCTCACACACCAATATGCCCCCCATACCCACATACTCACACACCCACATTCTCACACACCCGCACACCCACACACTCACACACCCACATACTCACACCCCCTCCACACACCCACACACAGAAAAGAAGTTTCCCTTCTTAAAATTCATCCCTGGGTTTGAAAAGGGACAGTTGCCAGGGTCCCCTGACACAGCCCAGTCCTCTCTGTCCTTTGACCCAAACGGAAAATACCATCTCAGTGGTGGAGTGGTGGAGTGGCTTTTTGGGCAAAGCCAGGTAGTATCAATGTGAAGAGCCATGGTTCACAGCCTTGGTGACGTCACTGGAGGCTCGCCCCACCTGCTGGTTATCTGGATCTGTGACTAGGCTGTAAAAGGTTTCACCACAACTCAGTTCAGGTTGTTTACCCGCCCGAAAGGGTAAACTGGAAGGCAGGCATTTGAAGGTCGGGCACGGAAGGCCCGACATTGCCGCCAACAGCTCTTCTCAGCACTTCATTTTAATGAGAAGAGTGACACTGGCAGGCAAAGGAAATAACAGCCCCATCTTTGTGTTTTGTAATGAATAATAAAGTATTTTAACCTCTTTAGGGACTTAACACCACGTTAATCCTTTAATCCCTGGAAAAACCAATTTTGTTGACATGAAAAGGGGATATTTAACTTCATCCAATTAATTTTCTACCTTGGAGATGCCATGATTATGAAGATTAGATTGAATAGATTCATTAACACTACCGCCGTATGCATCAAACAGTGGCTCTGACTCCACAAACGAGCATCAGAAGCAGACATCCTATGCCACGGTTCTGTTTACATTTCCTGCTTCTGCAGAGCCATGGCCTGGAGTCCTAGTGCTGCACCTAAACCTCCATCTGAGGCAGTCCAGCATCAGGCAGCCACTAAACTGCAGCTCACAGACATCCTTGTGGTACCATCATTTCTCTGAACCCCAAATAAGAAACCACACTTGTAAGGTGCCTGCACCGCAGGCCGCTGGAACATTCCAAACAGCAAAAAGTTAGCTAAGTGTGAAGTCAATTTTAAATTACACAGCAGGAGAAGCACACAGCTCAAACCCTCCTCAGAACAATGGAGTGGAATTGGAGATAGGAGATAAAGGGTCTGAGATTTAATTATTTTTGCTTCTGGACTTCAACATGCACACATGGGAAGGTTTTAATTCTACACACTTGCACACATATCCTCAACCTTAGACAGAGCTGAGTGTACAAGATGAAAGTGCAAAGACGAGGAAAAGCAGCAGAGGCGGCAGTAGTGCCACGTGTATTTAACGGTGGAACAAGAAGGCTCTGGGCTCTTCTAACTGAAGGTGATCCCTCCAGAAAGGAAAGGGAAAAAAGGACATGGGAAATGCCAGGGTGTTCCTTTATTCCAACAATTGTGTGTGTGTGTATCTTCGTGGACAAATGTGTGTGCATGTATGTGCGCGTGTGTTTGGAGCTTAGAAGTCAATGTTGAGTCTTTTCTTCAGGAGCCAACTAGCTTGTTTTTTTTTTTTCTAGTTATACTTATTAATTTACCTATCGTTTATTTGCTTGTTTGTTTGTTTTGTGTATGTGTGGGGCTTGTGTATGCCACAGCATACATGTGGAACTCAGAGGACAATGTGAGCAAGGTGTTTTTCCCTTTCAACTATTTGAATCCCAGGAATTGAACTCAGATCATTAGGCTTGGCTGACAGCACATTTATCCAATGCCATATCTCACAATGACATACGCAAACACACATCCACATCCTGTGTCTTTAGAAAGGGTCTCTCACTAAACCTAGCATTGGCCTATTTGATTAGATTGGCTGACCTGTGAGCCCCAGGAATCTGCTTTTCTCTGCCCCTCAGCACTGGGGATTATGCATTTACTACCATACCCAACTATTTATATGGGGTTTGGAAATCAAACTCAAGTCCCCACACTTGGACAGCAAACACTTTACTGGCTGAGCTGTCTCCCAGTCATCCCAACGGCCATTTCTAAAAGATGAATCCATCATTGACCAGCTGGCAGCCAGAAGTAAGGACAGATGACCTAGCTTGACATTTCTTCTGTGTCTTGCTCATGGCTTGGCAAGCAAACAGTGCTTTCTGGCAAAGTGCTTTCTGTTGAGGAATGGTGAGGTAGAACAGCCAAGAAATAACACGGATGGTTTTATAGGGCTTGGGCTGCAGCTTAGCGGTAGGGAGAGCCCTTGCCTCACATGCACGATGCTGTAGGTTCAATCTCCAGTACTGCCAAATCAAATAAGGAAAGCCCAGATGTTTTCATGTGGCCTGTGACAGCAAGAGGGACAGGAGAGCTTTGTCTCCTAGCTAGGTAGCCCTGGGTGGAGTCTGAGTTTTTATCTCCTGCCTCTGTAGCCTCAGTTGGGAAGCACCCGCCGCTCCTTTTACTACACTCCAAAAGAGCTCCCAGCTGCCTGCCTAGCTAGCTTATTCCCTGAAATAACAACACACAAATTGTATTCATTTAAACACTGCCTGACCCATTATATCTATCCTCTTCTTGGCTAACTCTCACATCTTAATTAACCCATTTCTATTAAATCTGTGTATCACCACATGACTGTGGCTTACCGAGATTAGTCTAACCTACATCCATCTCAGAGAGGAAAGCCATGGCGACTGCCTGACTCTGCTTTTTTTCTCCCAGCATTCTGTTCAGTCTACTCCACCTATCTAAGCTGCTGTCCTATCAAAAGGTCAAGGCAATTTCTTTATTAACCAATGAAAGTAACACATAGACAGATGACCCTCCTACACCTTTGGAGTTTCTGTCCCCAGGACTATGGTGCCCTGGGCTACAGGGCTATCAAGGAGCCTAGTGGCTTGTGAAGATGTTTGGTCTTGGAAGGACTAGACCAATCAAGCAGGAGGAAAGCTGTGGCTTGGGACATCTTTCAGGTGCTGGTTTTCTTGGTCATGAATTGTGACAGTTAATTTTGATTGTCACTTTGACTAAGTCTGAAATCAACTTAAGAGGTAATGCTCTGAGAAAATCTGTGAGGCCTTTTCCAGGAAGGATGAAGTGGGATGGAGTTCCCCACCTCCAGAGTGAGCAGACTTCCAAGTGCCTGCTCAGAGGTAAAGAAATCTAAGAAAAACTTGCCTGCCTCTGCTTCTTGCTGATAAAATTTATCTATCTCGTTATTGCTGCTGCTGCTGATGGTGATGATGATGATGACGATGCCAATGTCATCAGAACCCAGCTTCTTCAGCCTTTCAGTACTGACTAAGGGGCAGCAACTCTCTAAGAATCTTTCAGACCGGAGTTCAACCGCAAGCCTAAGAGATGCCGCCGAAGGGGAAAAGTGGTTCTGGAAAAGGGGGGAAAGGAGGTGCCGCTTCTGGGAGTGACAGTGCTGACAAGAAGGCTCAGGGCCCTAAAGGTGGTGGCAGTGCAGTAAAGGTCAGACACATTTTATGTGAAAAACATGGCAAAATCATGGAAGCCATGGAAAAGTTAAAGTCTGGAATGAGATTCAATGAAGTGGCCACACAGTACAGTGAAGATAA